>NC_133334.1:278710092-279010092 GCF_042186555.1 Aquarana catesbeiana
ATCATATTTCCCTAAAGCAGGCCTAATGTGTGAGTCCGATTCCTGCTGGTAATGAACACCAGACATCAGAACTCTATGGTTATAGGAGGCTCAGGTTACAGGACCCACTTTCTTCCTTTCACGTTAGTGTACCTCGGAATATAATGCCATTATGGTGGAAGCCCATGAGACCTTCTCAGTGAGTACTTCCTATCAATGCATTAGCACTCTGATACAAGACTCATATTTCACCCAGGAGATGATAACATTACTCTGATATGTTAGATTGAAAGATCTTATCTCGTCGTGTTTCCGGTTAGTAAAACAGCGATGGGGCTTATTTATAACACTCTCACATGAATAAAGTTGCTTGTAGTATAGTAAATAGCACCTACTGCTGTGTTATTAATAATTCAGATATCAGAAAAAAATATGCACACTACTGAAATAAATGCATAAAAGTTGCATGATCTCTCTCAAATGTTTTATAAATGTTTTATAAATGGGACATTTTCCTTTAGGAAAATGGCTTTTCTGGTCAACCAGTAGCATCAAGAACTTCTAATTCATTTTTTTATTAGGTTCTTGTAAGCCAGCCTTTCTCAATCTTTTTAACATGGAGGAACCCTTGAAATAATGTTCCAATCTCAGGAAACCCCTGCCAATAATTACTTAACCTACAGCTCACTGTAGATTAGGGTGATGGTCACTGGAAAGGAGGCTCCTTACATTTGTGGTCATTGGGAAGAATCCCCCTTAAAGATAGCAAAAAAGATTGTTGAAGTCAATGATGACTTATCTAAGAGGCAGAAATTGCTCCTTGCTCAAGAATCCCCTGGCAACCTCTGGAGGAATCCTAGCTGAGAAAGTCTGTTTTAAGTTTTGGTTGCCTTTTTCCGTTGGGTGTTAGTGGAACCTTATCTGAGAGGCAGAACTTGCTACTTGCTCAAGGAAGCCCTGTGAAGGAACACTAGAGTTCCATGGAATCCTGGTTGAGAAAGGTTGTTGGCTGCCTTTTTCTATAAAAGATAATTAGGAGAGAACCCGATCATCCTCAAGAACAGGATTTCTCAACCTAGGGTTCCATGCAAATCTAGGGTTCCTCCAGAGGTTCTTGGCGCAATGAGCAATTTCTGCCTCTCAGATAAGTTCCCACTAACACCATTCATCTTTTTAGCTGTAAGGGGGTAATTCTACCCAATGACCACAAGTGTAAGAAGCATTTGCCCACTGACCATCACACTAATGTATCATCAGCCGTAGATATAGTAATTTTTATCAGGGGTTCCCTGAGACTAAAAAGTCATTTCAAGGGTTCCTCTGTGTTAAAAAGGTTGAAAAAAGGCTGCTCAAGAAAGTCTAGGCAGGAGTAGGAGTATAGGGCCAAGTGGACATCCAGAGGGCAACGCTCCATCCTGCCTACTCTTGCAGCAAACCAAAGACCAGTGGTCAAAGTTGTGCACCTATCTTTCATTTCACAAGGGGAGTAGGATCAGGCCATTGGTGTCTCATCAGACTATGCCAGCACAGACACACAGGGTGGCTTCTCAAGGTGGGGCAACCTTACCTAGGGCCTCATTCTGCCCTAATCCATCTCTGGTCGCCTATGATCTGGCTGTTTCAATCAATAAAATGGCTTCCTCTTCCATTAGAAGCTGACTCTTCCTTCAAAGATATCACCCTGAAGACCTAAAGCCATTTGCTCTAGTCCTGGCCACAAATATCTGCTTACTTGAACCACAGTCACCATAGTGATATTGCCATAATGGTAGGGAGGTTGTACAGGTTCGGACTTCGGTTCAGTCCACAAAATGACTGCCTTTCTATTAAGAAGTTACTCTTTGTTAAGAGATATTACCCTGATTAATCAGAGGCCTTTGCCCTTGAATAGTAGTCCATCTGCTTATACTGAAGAAAGTCACCACAGTGATATTGCCATAGGACTGTAGTATATGTCCCAATATTGGTTTAGTCCACAAAGTGGATGCTCTTCCAGTTGACCTAATAGTATTTACAGTGCTGTTATCACCCTTTAGAAGAGCACATTGCATATTCATAAACATTGCTGTAATGAGTGGCTGTTCCTTCTGACACATTGTCCTAGTAAACCAAGAGGCTGTTTGCTGGATGGAGCACAATATGGATGTCTACTCTTTAGAAGGTAACTGCTCGATCCCTAGTCAACATTGCTTTTTCAATAACATAATGGCTACCAAGTACATATAACTGTCCATAACAGTGTCTCCATTATCATTCACTTCCAGGGAATTGATAGGCTCCATACCCAGGAGATTCACAAATTGGTTGCCTGTTTTATGTAATCCCCCTTGTAAGCACGTGCAGTCTGTGCTTCCTTCTGCAGGTGGCACTAGGCTCTAGCGGTGATGCAAAAGTGGAAGGAAGGGGTGAGGAACTTTATTTGTCTATGACTTCCTGCTGTCATCAAGGGAGCAGCCAACCAATTGGACGCTGGTGCCCGGACTGACCTCGTGGCCATCTTGGGTCAGGGCAGTGTCTATTTAGGCTCCCGGAAATGGCGTGCATTTTGCGAGTGTTGAGTGTAGGGGCAGGTTGCCCATCTGTTAGGGAAAGTGCTTAGAGCTAGGGAGGGGTTCCGGAGGAGTAGGGACAGCTTAGGGACTACACCTATCCTCTGCTTGGAATAGCCTCCCAGTTGGGTGGGGACCGGCCAGGCTGCATTCCCACTCCCCATTGCAGAAGCTGATGGCATCCTCTGAAGTGAAAGCTATTTGCTGTAGATTCTGTAAGTGGCTTCGGACGGCTGGGTCTAGCCACCGGGCTTGGTGGTACCGTGTTGGAATTTCCTGCGAGTATACTGTTGACTTTGGCCTCTGTGTAATACCTGTTCACTGACACACCACGCTGCACCCTGCTCACCCCCAATCAACAGTTTCGTCTTTCTGCTCATGCCATGGATTCTGATCTGTTTGACTTCTATCAGTTGCTGTCCTGGATTACTCCTGTGAATTGTTTGCCTGTTTGTACTCAGCTTGTGTGTTTATCCTGCCTCTATTGTCAGTCATTGGTCTGCCCACCTCTATGAAATCTGGACTCTGTTTAGGATTGGTTTGTCTATGCCTGATCCACTATAACCCTGCTGACTCTGCTACTGTCTGCTATTTTGCTCTGAAGAACTTCAACTGCTATTACATTTGTCCTGCCTGTCAGTCAGCTGTCACCCGTAGGGTCCCCCAAACTCAGTAATATTGTCACGCCTACTTCTAGCATAGGTTGTCAGGCACTTTAGCTAGCTTTGTGTTCTTCAACTATAGCAGCCCCCTTTCCCTTAAGGCAAGCAGGCCTAACGGTACTCAGTTGCCCCAGGTCTTATACACAATACTAAAGTGCCAGGCCGCCACGCTAGGGTAGGCGCGAGCTAAGCACAGCAAACAGGTATTTGTGGTTGGCAGACAAACAGAATGGTCTACAGGCAGTTCAGATTCAGGGCAGGCAATGTTCAGAGATTAGTCAGGGTTAATTCGGTCAATAGGCAGGCAGAGTTCAGAGAGTTGTCCAAAGTCCAATTCGAGCTGAAGGTAAAGGTCAAGGCACGGGAACAAGGCAGGTAAACAGGAAGCTTGAAACACATGTTGCAAACACTATCACAAGCATGACACTAAGGGTTTGGCAGGCTTAAAACATGCTTGGTCTCCACCAAGAGGCTGTCTACAGTCCAAGAGAGTGCAGCTCAGCCAAAACCTTTATACTGGAATGAGACCAGCAGCTGCCATGGGACAGGAGCATTATACACTCCACTGCCACCAATGGGCAGGTAGAATTCAACCATTTGTGGACCATCTTGGTCTACAATGTAAATTACCATTAGCCTACTCCTACATGGGCCTCATTTTTGTGAAACAACAAATTATTAATCAGGAGGAGCTCCTATTTGAAGTGTAGACTGCAGTGTAGACTGTAGCCCCCCATAGTTCAGCTAACACTGACATTTCAGGCCTGGTAAGATAATGGCTGTTCCCACTTTAGCTAATTGCCCAAACACAGGCTCTAATCAGGTTAATTCGCCCTCGCTCTTAAAATGTCAGATTAGCTGGCCGCTCGTCATCTCTCTTTTTTATCAATGCCATGGCTTCGACGCCGGCAATCTAGCTAATTGCAAGTGAGGCAAGTTCTTCTCATTGAATGTTGTCAAACTCCATTTTGTTTGTCGCGAAGTAGCGGTCAATTAATAGTTGGCATGACTTGAACTGATCTGTTGCCTAAGCTAATGCAAAGTAATTGATACGCTGGCAACCAGAAAACAGATTGTCCATACCCTCCCACAGATATCTTGTCAAATTTTCATCTTGCTTGTATTCTTTCACTGTCAAAACTGTCACTTGGTTCTGCTCGTCTCCGGTCCCAAAATACAGCTTATGCACGATTAAAAGTAAACCTGCCAAAAACATGAAAATAAGAAAAAAAAATATGCGGGCAGACTCTCTGGGAAAGTTCCTATTTAACCAGATCATGGTATAGCTAGTAATAGTTAGTTACAGTCAGTTTGACTTGTTCTGTAATGCTGTAAGACCCAACACCCAAACACAAGCCAAGTAACTTGGTATTTGCACAGTCCAGTGTAGTGAGGACCACAAAGACCTCTACATTGGTTAAGTAAAAGCAATGTCTTAACAAATGGATGACCAAACATAGAACGGTAGATTCTACAGGTCAAGACTCTGCAGTCCTACACCTTAATGAAAAGGGACATTCTTTAGAGGATAGTGAGGAGTACATTTTGGACATAGAGGACAACTGGTTCTCAAGAGGCGTAAAAGGGACCTACATTAGATCAGGGAGACCTCGTTCTAGTCCTGGGCTGCTGTCTCTCTGGTAGTCTCAAGAGAAGGTATACAATGGATATCAAGCTTAGAGAGACCTTGTTCTAGTCCTGGGCTACTGTCTCTCTGGTAGTCTCAAGAGAAGGTGTACAATGGATATCAAGCTTCAAGAGATCTTGTTCTAGTCCTTGGCTGCTCTCTCTCTGGTAGTCTCAAGAGAAGGTGTACAATGGATATCAAGCTTAGAGAGACCTTGTTCTAGTCCTGGGCTGCTGTCCCTCTGGTAGTCTCAAGAGAAGGTGTATAATGAATATAAAGCTTAGAGAGACCTTGTTCTAGTCCTGGGCTGCTGTCCCTCTGGTAGTCTCAAGGGAAGGTGTACAATGGATATCAAGCTTAGAGAGACCTTGTTCTAGTCCTGGGCTGCTGTCTCTCTGGTAGTCTCAAGAGAAGGTGTACAATGGATATCAAGCTTAAAGAGATCTTGTTCTAGTCCTGGGCTGCTGTCTCTCTGGTAGTCTCAAGAGAAGGTGTACAATGGATATCAGGCTTAAAGAGATCTTGTTCTAGTCCTGGGCTGCTCTCTCTCTGGTAGTCTCAAGAGAAGGTGTAAAATGAATATCAAGCTTAGAAAGACCTTGTTCTAGTCCTGGGCTGCTGTCTCTCTGGTAGTCTCAAGAGAAGGTGTATAATGGATATCAAGCTTAGAGAGACCTTGTTCTAGTCCTGGGCTGCTGTCCCTCTGGTAGTCTCAAGAGAAGGTGTATAATGAATATAAAGCTTAGAGAGACCTTGTTCTAGTCCTGGGCTGCTGTCTCTCTGGTAGTCTCAAGAGAAGGTGTACAATGGATATCAGGCTTAAAGAGATCTTGTTCTAATCCTGGGCTGCTTTCTCTCTGGTAATCTCAAGAGAAGGTGTATAATGGATATCAAGCTTAAAGAGATCTTGTTCTAGTCCTGGGCTGCTGTATCTCAGGTAGTCTCAAGAGAAGTTGTACAGTGGATATTAAGCTTTGGGGTGAGTGTTGAAGAGCGCCCAAGACAATGATTCAAGACACTTCAGAAGTTTTAACCCAATTTTTTATTCACACTTCGAATCAAGAGAAGCCAACGCGTTTGTGGGGGAAAATCCTCCTCCGTACACTAGTTCTGATGAAGGGGGAGGCTTTCCACCCAAAACACGTTGGCTTCTCCTGATATGACTTGTCAGTAAAAATTTGAAATCTGAAGCGCCTTGAACCTTTGTACCGGGTGCTCCTCAACACTCACACTGTCCAGTCGCAGACTGAGGAAGGGACAAGACCTGTGCCATAAATCCCAGCTCCTCTTAGATGCGTCCCATTGGACCTCTTTTTTTATTTACCTTTATGTACCTTTAACCCAAAGAAAATGTACTGCTGTGTTTTGGCGTTCACATGTGGAGATTCAGGACTCAAGAATACACCTTGCAATACCAGTCCACACCCAGTGGCCCAGGGGTCCCATGTAGTTTTATTATAATAATTGCGGTGGCTTGCGGAAGCCCTTACTTTTCTGCACAGCCGCATCCCAATATATTTCACATGAGGATAAAGGCGAGAAAAATGATATTTTGTGACTGAAGAGGTTAAAAGGTCAAACTACCAAAAAAAAAGTGATATTCCATTGACAGGTGCTGTCTGGTGGGCCGCGTCAGCCTCTGCCCTTTTCTATTGCCTGGAGGCTCCAGCACTGCCTGCCTCAGTTCTCAGCTTTCTTCCCTTCCAGATGAAATAATTTAGTTACTCAGCAACAGCAATAGACTCCGCAATGCAAAACCTGCCATCAGATCCTTTCTAATCGGCACGCGGCAGTCAGCCTTTCAGCCATTTAACATGAAAAACAGATGTAAACCCGGACTGGATGACATTTATTTTTCTAAAGTACTCTCTATAATAAACAACTGCCATTTATTTACTAAAATCCTGTTTTTATTTCTCACATCCTATTTTTTTTTTTGCTGCTGATCTCCTCCGGCCTTTATTAGCCACTTCACGCATGCTTTATGGGTGTTGGCGCAGTATTTGTAAATTTTTGTTTATTCAAAATATTACAAACATACAACATAATAAAAACATATTTACATACAGTATACACAAAATAAAATTAAAAATATATATGAATAAACAAAAATAGTTTACATCAGCATAGAAACAGAATAAATAATAGAAAAAAAGAAAGAAAGAAAGAAAACTAAATATACAAATCAAACATATATATATATATTTTTTTTAAATCAGAAAGAATTTTATTATGGAAATAAAACTTGTAACAAAAGGTAGTATATAAAATACTAAGCCAAGACGTCCGCACACATACAGATTAAGCATTTGCAGACACAACATGTAGCGATGAAAAGGCTGAGGAAAAATTACAAATATGTAAAGACATTCCAACTGAGCTTTACCTGAGTTAATACCATCCCTTCAATAAAGATGTTAAAGGTATCCACCCTTCTATGGTATCTTGCAGTGGGTTACATAATTACAGTCAGGACCGTTTTTAAAGTAGGGCAAAAGGGCCAGCTGCCCTGGGCCCCATCATTGTTGTGATGGGGCCCAAAGCAGCTGCCTCATGCTTGCCAACTATCCCAATTTAAATTCCCTTATCCCTTGAAGTTTTAGTTCCGCGCTGTGTCCCAATATCTCAGCGTAAAGTTCTGTTGCTGCTGCCCAGCTCTGCCCTTTTGCCGTGTACAGATGACTCGCCTGCAGACCCTGTGTTTACATGTAAATAACCAGCATTAATATGTAAATAGTCGTGGGCCACGGCATTGATATGTAAATAGAGGCAACATTCATATGTATATCATGTCCCCCCTGAGGTCATATCTACCATCACTTCTGCTGAATGCTGCCCACTGGGGAGGTAAAGGGGCATGCTTGAAAGTCCTGCCCACAACTGTAGTCATTAAGCCGAGCATCAGCCTGTTCTGCAAAGGTAAACAAATTGGAGGTGGAACCCTTCTTCAAAATAACATGGTGCCACAGCACCCTGAATTTTGGTGCATGTGCACAGTCATTGGGCGGTAAGGATATGCAATAACCTCTAGGAACCAATCAGTGAGCAGTAATAATGTGCAGTAACCTCTAGCAACCAATTAGTGAGTGGTATAGATGCCCAGTAACCTCTAATGCCACGTACACACGATCGTTTTTCTCGTCGGAAAAAGATATGTCGGCTTTTCCGTACACACGGTCATGCAAAAGTTTGCTGAAATTACGATTGTCAAGAACGCGGTGACGTACAACACTACGACAAGCCGAGAAAATGGCGTTCAATGCTTCCGAGCATGCGTCGAATTGTTTCCGAGCATGCGTAGGGATTTTGCGCATCAGAATTGCCACAGACGCTCACATTTTCGGATAGGAACTTTTCCCGACTGAAAAATTGAGAACATGCTCTCAATCTTTTGCTGGCTGGAATTCCGCCAGCAAAAGACCAATGGAGCATACACATGGTCGCATTTTCCGCCGAAAAAATCTCATCGGTCTTTTGAGGCTCGAAAATTCCGACTGTGTGTACGCAGTATAACAATCAATAAGTGAGCAGTATTGATGTACAGTAATCTCTAGTGACCAATCAACAAGCAGAAGTCACGTGCTGTAACCTCTAGCAGCCATTCAGTAATGATACACTCTAACCTCTGGCAACCGATCGCAATCGCTAGCCTGATCTGATTCAGTAAATTGATTTTGACTCTAGGTGCTGTTTGTTGTATGTCTCATGCCGCGTACACACGGGCGGACTTTTCGACCGGACTTTTGACGGACTTCCGACGGACTTTTGAACGAACGGACTTGCCTACACACGATCACACCAAAGTGATGACGTACGACCGGACTAAAATAAGGAAGTTGATAGCCAATAGCTAATTGCTGCCCTAGCGTGGGTTTTCCTCCCTCGGACTAGCATACAGACGGGCGGATTTTTCGACCGGACTCGAGTCTGTCGGACAAATTTAAAACATGTTCCAGTTTTAAAGCCTGTCAGATTTTTGACCGAAAAAGTCAGCTGCAGGTGCGATGGAGCCCACACACGGTCGGATTGTCCGCCGGATTCGGTCCGTCGGAGCAGCCAGGTCGAAAAGTCCACCTGTGTGTAGAACGAAACAGAATAGTTACCACTGCTCCGGACAGACCAAACTGAAATTCCTCATCCTCCAGGAAGAAGGGAGAGAGCCCCAGGTGCTGGCAATTGCTGGTACAAATGTAGATGAATGAAAAGATCTGGACAGCCGCACACCGGGATAAATGGAATAAATTCTTCTTTATTAGTAAAACAGGATCATAAGGTACATGTGACAACACTGGAGTGGTACAGCTCAACATCTGACGCGTTTTACACTTGTACAAAGTGCTTACTCATAGCTTACTCAGAGCTATGAGTAAGCACTTTGTATAAGTGTGAAACGCGTCAGCTGTTGAGCTGTACCACCCCAGTGGTGTCTCATGTACCTTATGATCCTGTTTTACTAATAAAGAAGAATTTAATCCATTTATCCCGGTGTGCGGCTGTCCAGATCTTCTCATTCATCTACATCCGCCCGGGTGTACACGGCATCAGAGCATGTGGAGAGCGAAATTGCATGGAAGAGGGGGCCCAAGAAAATGTTTCCCCGGGGTCCAATCAATAATAAAGACGGCCCCGGTTACAATCATAGCACCTGTAAAACCAACGTACCTATCCAATGCGTAGTCTTTCCATCACCAGTTCCAGTGGGCTCAACCCTGGGGTGTCCAGTCACAGACCCATCTGAGTTATTAAAATTACGGGGGGCGTCCCCTGTGCTGATAAATATATTTCTCGAATCTAAGGGTTCCCCCCATACATTGTACCCATTCCTTATGTGAAGGAGAATCGGTGGACTTCCATTTTCGAAGAATTACCCTTCGGACCTGAAAGAGAGCTCTGGCCACTACCCCTCTCATGGGGACCGGTGATTGATAAAATCATATAATATACCTAGAAGACATGGTTCGGGATCAAGTGGTATCGAGGTCTGAAAAACACAGAGTTTTATAGTATTCAACACTCCCACCCAGTATAGGTGCCATGTGGGGCACCAGCAGGTCAAGTGATTCAGATCCCCGTGGTCCCTAGAACCTTTACCACATAATGGGGAATCTAAAATGCCTATTGCGAATAATCTAGCTGGTGTGGAATGTACCCTTAAAAGTAGATATAGTTGCATAAGCCTTTGAATTACATTAAGGGAGCATTGGGGTGGTGCCTTAACGTTTAACCCATGCATGCAGACTTTCTCAATAATCTGAATATAACAAAATCTAGGGGAAGTGAAAGGATAGAAAGAAAAGCCGCACACCCAGAGACTGACAGACAGCAGTTACAGGGACCTGACAACCCTCCACACCTTTCTCCAGGCCCCCCCCCCCCACCACCACCATCACCCTCCTTCTCAAAGACCCTGAATCTTCCCAACCTCGCTCAGAATGTTGTACATCATCATCTCGACAGGAAGTTTTTTTTTTTTTCCCGAGTGGAAACCTGACACTGTGCATTCCATGTGTAGTAAGGGACTACTAAGCTAACTAGAAAAAGTGTCTCAAAATCGAAATCCCGATGAGTCTCAGAAGCCCCGCACGACCACTCTGCATAACTCAAGCGGGAAAGGAATACTCAGAGCCCCCACCCACCCGCTTATAGACTTCTATATTGAAGGGGGTATCGTCTCATCCACTGCACCACACTCCACTCTTTGACAACCGCGGTTCTTCCACAGAGCGATGCTTCAGGTGGCCCTTCACATAGAGTCTTCAATGGCAATGTTTCTCAACTCCAGACCTCAGGTACCCCCTAACAGGTCATGTTTTCAGGATTTCCCTCAGATGAAACGGCTGTGGTAATTACTAAGGCAGTGAAACTGATCAAATCACCTGTGCAAAATAATGGAGAGCCTGAAAACATGGGGGGGGGGGAGGTGTACTTGAGGGCCTGATTTGAGGAACATTGTTCCATGGACCAGAAGCCAGGCCAAATCCCAAAACTTTAAAGGGATTCTCTCCGGCACGGTATTTGTATTCTCCACCAGGGAAGGGGATTGTATAACTGCCATCCACATTCTTCCGTACTCTAAAAATCAGGAGTGGATGGAGCTGTCCCTCAATCTATCATTATGGCACCATCCATAATTTTGAACAATTTTCATCTGCGTTCTTCCATTGTACCCCATTGTTGGTGTCACTGGGAAGAGTTGTGCCTCTTCGTTGGTGTCAGTGGGGGGAATTATGGCCCTAAGGGCCGGATATAAGCAAGCAAAGGGCTGCATCAGGCTCCCAGGCCGCAGTTTGGAGACCACTGACTTAAAGCATCGGGGGGGGGGGGGTATTTCCTGCCGCAGCCCCAAAGCGTCATGGCTGCTGCATAAGGAGCTGCACGAACAGCTAAAGCAGGAGTGGTGGGGGGTGGCTCAACCACAGGCTTTTACCACTCCTCAATTGATAGCGTGAACAATCTCATAAGGTTTAAACAGAACATTAGGAGGCACTATATCGCTGACAAGCTTGCCTGTCAACTGCCTTCCCTTAAAAAGCGATCTGCTGCAGATCGCTTTTCAGAGGGTCGGCAAGGTTAAACAAGCCCTTAAACATTTTGTTATACCAGGGCTGATGTTCCAATGTAATCGAGTGATTTACACAACAACAAGTATTGCTACAAACAGATATCGCCCTGTTCTGACATGACAAGCACCGCACAACATGGCTGTCAAATCCGATCGGATTCTTTTGTACATCTCAGGTTTTTTTCTTTGCCGAGAGTTATCGCTACCTGCTGTGCGCCCGGGGAAGATCCCATCAATCTCCCGCCCAACAAAAAAAAAAAAAAACCTTTCCTGACGCTCGGCGACTCTATTTGTCCTGCGATGGAGGGATGTCATAAATTATGCAATTTCCTTATTTGAATATTTCGAAGATCACTTGTCCCCTAAAGCAATGTAGAGTGTGTGCTTCACATTTCAATGGGAGGGATTTCTGTATTATTAAATATCAGCTTCGTATAAAACATTCCGCCGCCACCCCCGATGTCAGCCTCATCTTATCTCTGATCCGCTGTGACACTCCGCTTACTTAAAGGAAGACTTCTTCTTCTTCTTCTTCTTCTTCTTTCACCTTCCTCTTCTTCTTCTTCTTCGTCTTCTGCTTCTTCTGCTTCTTCGTCTTCTGCTTCTTCTTCTTCTTTTTCTCCTTCTGCTTCTTCTTCTTCTGCTTCTTCTTCTTCTTCTTCTCCTGCTTCTTCTTCTTCTTCTTCTTCTTCTCCTGCTTCTTCTTCTTCTTCTTCTGCTTCTTCTTCTTCTCCTTCTTCTTCTTCTTCTTCTTCTTCTTCTTCTCCTTCTTCGTCTTCTGCTTCTTCTTCCGCTTCTTCTGCTTCTTCTGCTTCTTCGTCTTCTGCTTCTTCTTCTTCTTTTTCTCCTTCTGCTTCTTCTTCTTCTGCTTCTTCTTCTTCTTCTTCTTCTCCTGCTTCTTCTTCTTCTTCTTCTCCTGCTTCTTCTTCTTCTGCTTCTTCTTCTTCTTCTCCTGCTTCTTCTTCTTCTTCTTCTGCTTCTTCTTCTTCTCCTTCTTCTTCTTCTTCTTCTTCTTCTTCTTCTTCTTCTCCTTCTTCGTCTTCTGCTTCTTCTTCTGCTTCTTCGTCTTCTTTTTTTTTCATATCAGAGAAATAAGTGAATAGACGTTTCCTGCTTGTAAATTTCATTTAGATAAATGTTTTCCTCTAAAAAAATGTCCCAGGGCCGGAGTTCTATTAATCTCTGATAGGACGCCGCGGCGGCGGATTTGTAAATTGTATCGCTTGCCTGTGTCCCGCCTCTGGGAGATTCCTCCTGATTTCTTCTACGGAGAAACACAACAGGAAATATGTGGAACTTTCCCTAAAAATGAGAGGATCTCTCGCCCTAATTCTGGGGCCCCGAACACCGTTCTTGGTAGCCCCCCTCCCCATCACCACATTACCACCCAGTTTACTGCAATGCATGTCACATGGGTGGGTGTGATGACATTTTGATTGGCACAACATCATTCTGAATAGCCCCCAAAACCTTGCAGCATACATGCGCTGCCAAAAAAATTTAACATACGGTATCTCACAAAAGTGAGTACACCCTTCAGTCACATGTTTGTAAATATTTTCTTCTATCTTTTCATGTGACAACACTGAAGAAATGACACTTGTCTACAATGTAAAGTAGTGAGTGTACAGCTTGTATAACAGTGTAAATTTGCTGTCCCCTCAAAATAACTCAACACACAGCCATTAATGTCTAAACCGCTGGCATCAAAAGTCAGTACACCCCTAAGTGAAAATGTCCAAATTGGGACCAAACAGCCATTTTCCCTCCCCGGTGTCATGTGACTTGTTAGTGTTACAAGGTCTCAGGTGTGTTAAATTTGGTGTTATCGCTCTCACTCTCTCATACTGGTCACTGGAAGTACAACATGGCACCTCATGGCAAAGAACTCTCTGAGGTTCTGAAAAAAAAGAATTGTTGCTCTACATAAAGATGGTCTAGGCTATAAGAAGATTGCCAAGACCCTGAAACTGAACTGCAGCACGGTGGCCAAGACCATACAGCGGTATAACAGGACACGTTCCACTCAGAACAGGCCTCGCCATGGTCCACCAAAGAAGTTGAGGTCACGTGCTCAGCGTCATATCCAGATGTTGTCTTTGGGAAATAGACGTATGAGTGCTGCCAGCATTGCTGCAGAGGTTGTAGGGGTGGGGGGTCAGCCTGTCAGTGCTCAGACCATACGCCGCACACTGCATCAAATTGGTCTGCATGGCTGTCATCCCAGAAGGAAGCCTCTTCTAAAGATGATGCACAAGAAAGCCCACACAGTTTTCTGAAGACAAGCAGACTAAGGACATGGATTACTGGAACCATGTCCTGTGGTCTGATGAGACCAAGATAAACTTATTTGGTTCAGATGGTGACAAGCGTGTGTGGGGGCAACCAGGTGAGGAGGACAAAGACAAGTGTGTCTTGTCTACAGTCAAGCATGGTGGTGGGAGTGTCATGATCTGGGGCTGCATGAGTGCTGCCGGCACTGGGGGGCTACAGATCATTGAGGGAACCATGAATGCCAACATGTACTGTGACATACTGAAGCAGAGCATGATCCCCTCCCTTCAGAGACTGGGCCGCAGGGCGGTATTCCAACATGATAACCACCCCAAACACACCTCCAAGACCACCACTGCTAAAGAAGCTGAGGGTAAAGGTGATGGACTGGGCAAGCATGTCTCCAGACCTAAACCCTATTGATCATCTGTGGGACATCCTCAAATGGAAGGTGGAGGAGCGCAAGGTCTCTAATATCCACCAGCTCTGTGATGTCATCATGGAGGAGGGGAAGAGGACTCCAGTGACAACCTGTGAAGCTCTGGTGAACTCCATGCCCAAGAGGGTTAAGGCAGTGCTGGAAAATAATGGTGGCCACACAAAATATTGACACTTTGGGACCAATTTGGAGATTTTCACTTAGGGGTGTACTGACTTTTGTTGCCAGCGGTTTAGACATTAATGGCTGTGTGTTGAGTTATTTTGAGGGGACAGCAAATTTACACTGTTATACAAGCTGTACACTCACTACTTTACATTGTAGCAAAGTGTCATTTCTTCAGTGTTGTCACATGAAAAGATAGAAGAAAAGATTTACACAAATGTGAGGGGTGTACTTACTTCTGTGAGATACTGTACGTCATTCTTTGGTGATGCAAGACACGTTAGTGCAGGGCATCCATCGCAGGGTGCATTGCTTCTCCATGCAGAATGAATGGCATTGCATCACACCTACTCAGGTAATATGCGTTGCTGCAATACAATACGTCAGTGCCGACATCTGCTTGGGGGAAGGAGCGGACCCCAAATACAGTCAGCCAATTAGAGGGAGACCAGGTAAATATGAGAAATGGTATTGCTGCTCCCCAAGTATGAGGGATGACATCACTACTTCCCAAGTATGAGGGATGACATCACTACTTCCCAAGTATTAGGGATGACATCACTACTTCCTAAGTATGAGGGATGACATCACTACTTCCCAAGTATGAGGGATGACATCACTACTTCCCAAGTATTAGGGATGACATCACTACTTCCCAAGTATGAGGGTTGACATCACCAATCCCCAAGTATGAGAGATGACATCACTACTTCCCAAGTATGAGGGATGACATCACTAATCCCCATGTATGAGAGATGACATCACTACTTCCCAAGTATGAGGGTTGACATCACCAATCCCCAAGTATGAGAGATGACATCACTACTTCCCAAGTATGAGGGTTGACATCACCAATCCCCAAGTATGAGAGATGACATCACTACTTCCCAAGTATTAGGGATGACATCACTACTTCCCAAGTATGAGGGTTGACATCACCAATCCCCAAGTATGAGAGATGACATCACTACTTCCCAAGTATGAGGGATGACATCACTAATCCCCATGTATGAGAGATGACATCACTAATCCCCATGTATGAGAGATGACATCACTAATTTCCATGTATGAGGGATGACATCACTAATCTCCAAGTATGAGGGATGACATCATTCCTCCACTAATGTGAGCGATGACATCACTGATTCCCCAAGTATAAAGGATGACATCGCTACTCCACTAATATGATCAATGAAATCACTTCTCCACTAATATGAAGGGTGACATCCACCATTAAATTTCATTGGCTTGCCCTAGGCAAAGCAGAAAAAAACATTTCTAACTCTTTTCCGAAAACCGGTTTGCTGAGCGCATTTGCAGAAAGTGCGGGGATGCCATCAGCTAGAAATGTCCGGACACACAGTAATGTGAATCTAGCCTTAGGCAGTTTTTATAAGAACAGGCGTCCCCCATTGGAAGATTCCCCATCATTTCCTGTTCTGGTGACAACTGTAAAATTTGGGATTTCCGAGCCCTTTTTGGTGAATCTCTTTACAGAAAGCAGTGGGAACCTCACAGTGGAGTTTTCCATAATCCTTACATACACCATTCCAAAATAAAAACACTAAAGTCCTGGCTATGCGTGTGCACTTTACCGATTTTGGATTAACTTGAACACCCCTAATAATGACATCATTGGCTCCACCCACCCAGACACGATCACACGCTTTCCCCATAGTCCATCAATCTCGAATACGAAGGTCCTAAAGACGTCTCGGCTCCGGAGTTTATGGTCCAGCAATGCTGACAATGGAGCTTCGGCTTCTTTAGTTAATGAAAAGCCCATTTGGCTTATTGCTATATCATGTTATTCCGAAAATATTAAATCAATCCCCATAAAAGTCTGATTATGTAATGTAAGTACACGTCCTTTATGGAGACCATCAATCACCGGGAGGACACTTTTATTGGCCGGGACGAAGCGCACATATTTCTTCATGATGGAAAGGGAAAGGTCAGACTCCAATTCCTGTAATATTATTATTATGGTGACTCAATCTGCCTCCAATGGCCGCAGAGATCACCTCCTGGGGTTATTTAAAGTACAACTTAAAGAGGAACTATACCGCATCTGAGCACCACAAACTGAAGAGGCTATTTCATTCATTTTTCATATTCAAAGCAATCTCCCCCATCCATCCATGTCTCCATGCTTTATTTTGTTGAGAAATCACATTGATAAAACACCCCCCCTCCCCCCACTAGCATTTCTAGCTGCAGCCATCTTGAGTAAGGGCAGATGACCTATGTAGCATTTATTTCCTGGAATCCATCTGCCCTTAGCTCAGGCATGCAGGCAAGAGGGTGTGCTTAGCTGAGAAAGTCTTCCCTCCCCACCTGAAGACTCCTGGGATTTGTGACATAATTTTGGCCTAGGCCAGAAACCAGGAAGTAACTGGAGAACTGTAAAAAAAAAAAAAAAAAAAGTTTAACCACCTACTGACCGTGCTATAAGCCGAATGATGGCTACGGCTCGGCTGGCCAGTTCTGGGAGGGCATAATGTGATGTCCTCTTGTGATCATGCCCACTGCGTGCTCCGGCACAGCTGATCACAGATCGGAGTAAAGAGCCAATCAGCGGCTCTTTACCATATGATCAGCTGTGTCCAATCACAGCTGATCATGATGTAAACACAAGCCGGTTATCGGCATTCCTTTACTTACGCTATAAGCGAGGGGAGAGGAGAGCCGGTAACCAGCTCTGTGAAAGGGACATCTACAGGGATAATCAGGGCAGTCCCAACAGTGCCCACCAGTGCTACTTATCAGTGCCCATCAGTGCCGTCTATCAGTGCCCTTCAGTGTCACCTATCAGTGCCCATCAGTGCTGTCT
This sequence comes from Aquarana catesbeiana, assembly GCF_042186555.1. Classification (NCBI taxonomy): domain Eukaryota; kingdom Metazoa; phylum Chordata; class Amphibia; order Anura; family Ranidae; genus Aquarana; species Aquarana catesbeiana. Next base: position 278,727,183 of record NC_133334.1, read on the forward strand.
ATCAGTGCCCTTCAGCCCCACCTATCCGTGCCCATCAATGCCACCTATCCGTGCAGCCTCATTAGTGCCTCTTCATCAGTGCCCACCAGTGCTTCTAATCAGTGCCCATCTTTGCTGCCAATCAGGGCCCATCAGTGCCTCATCATCAGTGCCTCATCATCAGTGCCCATCAGTGCCACCTATCAGTGCCCTTCAGTGCCACCTATCCATGCCCATTAGTGCCACCAATCCATGCAGCCTCATCAGTACCTCTTCACCAGTGCCCACCAGTGCTGCCAATCAATGTCATATGGGTACAGTGTTGTATGACCGCGCAATTGTCATTCAAAGTGTGACAGCGCTGAAAGCTGAAAATTGGTCTGGGCAGGAAGGGGGGTGAAAGTGCCCAGTAGGGAAGTGTTTAAAATCAGCAAATATAATATACCTTCCTATCTACTAATGCTAGCAGTATAAGGGTTAAACATAGTCAATGTTGATTGGGAGTGTGAAGTTCCACTTTAAAGCGTATCTAAAAATCCAAAAACGAAAATTTAATATATTGTAGATCGCCAATCTTTAGATGTGATGTGATTATATTACTTTTTTTTAAGGCTAAGAACATTTTTAGAAAGTAGAGAACATTACTGTTGATCTTGCCCGGAATGCAGTGTTATTTCTCTTTTGTAAACTACAAATCTCATCAATCCACTTTGTAATGAAGATGAATAGAGGCAGACATGTTTGAAGTCCAGCCTGGGTGACAATCATGTCTCCTTTGACAGATATCCTGGAGAAATTACTTCAAAGGGAGAGGATGTCATTTGCATCATTATACAATGAAAAAAAAAATAAATAGAGAGCAACAAAATATAGGAAAAATAAAGACTTTTCAGATACTCCACAAATAAATCACTTAAAAAAGTATATACAGAGGGGAAAATAATGATTTGACCCCCTGCAGATTTTGAAAGTTTGTACACTTACGAAAAAATTAATGGTCTATAATTTTTTATCATAGGTGTATTTTAAATGATATAGACAGTAGATAGAACAAGCCAAGGTCACACCAGAAGGTCAGCAGAAGTAGACCATAACCAGGATCTAGCAAAAGTTAAAACCGGAATGAGCGGAGATAAGCCATGGGCAGAAGCTAGCCGAAACCAAATCGGGAATCAGCAGGGACAAGCTGTGGTCAGGAACAAGCCAAGGTCTACTTGAGGATCAGCAGAGACAAGCCATGGTCGAGAGCTCCCCAAAGTCAAACTGAGAATCAGGAAAGACAAGCCATGGTCAGGAATTAGCCAAAAGTCAAATCAGGAACACTGGAACACACAACAGACTGAAAGTGTGGTCAGTAACTGAGGGGATAGACAGCAGACAGAGTGGAGATCTGAAGACAAGCCAAGGTCACACCAGAAGGTCAGCCAAGGTGAGCCATAATCAGAATCTAGCCAAAGTCAAAACAGGAATCAGCAGAGATAAGCAATGGTCAGGAACTAGCCAAAATCAAATCTAGAATCAGCAGGGACAAGCTGTGGTCAGGAACTATTGGAGGTCTAACCGGGAATCAGTAGAGACGCGACATAGCTAAGAACTACTCAGGGTCAAACTGGGAATCAGGAGAGACATGCCGTGATCAGGATTTAGCCATGGTCAAACCAAAAATTAGCAAAGACGAGACGTAGTCAGGAACTAACCAAGGTCAAATCAGGAACACTGGAACACAGAACAGACTGGAAGCGTGGTCTGGATAGGTGGTGGTCAGTAGCTGAGGAGATAGAGAAAGCAGGTAGAGTAAAAATCAGCAGGAACAAGCTGTGGTCAGGAACTAGCCAAGGTCTAGCTGGGGATCAGCAGAGACAAGCCATGGTCAAAACTGCTACAGATCAAACTAGAAATCAGGACAGACAAGCCTTGGTCAGAAATTAGCCAAGATCAAATCAGGAATCAGACCAGACAAGCCACAGTCAGGAATTAGCCGAGGTCAAAGCAGAAATCATCAGAGGCAAGCTGTGGTCAGGAAACAACCAAAGTCAAACCAGGAATCAGCAGAGACAAGCTATGATCAGGAGCTAGCTGCGGTCAAACTGGGTATTGGCAGAGACAAGCTGTGGTGAGATACCAGCCAAGGTCAAACTGGGAATTAGAACAGACAAGCCATGATCAGGAACTAACCAGCAATCACCAGAAATAAGCCTTGGTCAGGAGCAAGTCAAAACCAAATCAGGAATCAGCAGGGACAAGCTGTGGTCAGGAACTAGCCAAGGTCAAACTGGGAATTAGAACAGACAAGCCATGATCAGGAACTAGCTAGCAATCACCAGAAATAAGCCTTGGTTAGGAGCTAACCAAATCAGGAATCAGCAGGGACAAGCTGTGGTCAAGAACTAGCCAAGGTCTAACCAGGGATCAGCAGAGACGAGCTGTGGCTGAGAACTAACCAAGGTCAAACTGAGAATCAGCAGAGACAATCCGTAGTAAAGAATTATCAAAGTTCAAATCAGGGATCAGATCAGACAAGACATGGTCAACAACTAACCAAGGTCAAACTGGAAATCAGCACAGGCAAGCTGTGGCCAGGAAACAGCCAGGTTCAAACCAGTAATCAGCAGAGACAAGCCGAATTCAGAAACTAGCTGAAGTCAAACTGGGTATCATAAAAAACAAGCTGTGGTCAGGAACTAGTCAAGATCAAACTGGGAATCAGCAGAGACAAGCCATGGTAGGAGTTAGCTGAGGTCAGTAGCAGGAAGGAAACACAGAGACAAGTCTAAGGGCAGGCTGGGTCAGCAACAGAAAACCGGATCTCAGGAACAAAACCGGATTCAGGGTTCAAGTCTCATGGTAACAGCTAAAGACTATCCAGCAACTTCCTAGTTTAGCTCTGCACATTAAATAAGCCAGTATTTCACACGGCCTGCTGGAAGACATCTGGAAGGTAAGTATTAAACAACATAAAACATAAAATGCCCCCTTGAGCTTTCAAGACGTATTGGTTGACCAGGCAGTTGGGTTGACAGCTCCTAATGAACTACCCTAGTTATGTCAATTTTAGCTCTATAGCTCATTAGGGGTGTACCACTTCTATTATATAGAAAAAAGGGAAGTAACAAGAGATGTATTAGGAGCACTTAATACTTCTTTTCTTTGTTCTTTTTTTTCTATAGAATTTTCTGCTATTACACTTTTTCTTAGTTGTGAACGTTATCAGTAGCTCTTTGTCATACTGTAACCTTTTGATTAGAGTTTTACTGATCCCTTTCTTCTCCTCCAGTATCCTTGGTCTCCCTTGTCCTTCTTTGACCTCTCACAGTTTCTCATATCCCCCTCAGGCCGTATATAAGATATTTTGCTGTGTTGATGACCCCCTATGCATAGTATGGCTTCAATAGCCCCAGTGTGTCTTCCCTTCTTCCACGTCATTTTTCTTTTTCCATGTTCTTCTCTTAAAGAACTTTCACAGTTCCCGAGATCCAATCTACTTCCTTGACGAACAAAGGGGCCGTGTGTTCATCTTTGTGTTGGCCTGTAAAAGCCGACTTCCAAATCTCAGATATGTAGCAGGTTCGCCAGTCGAGAAACCGCGCGGGGAACAGCCCCGGGCTAAATTTTCTCCGAAGAGCGGGCCTTTGTTCTCGAAGATAACTTTGTGGAAAGACAGTGTGCATTGAAATAAACCCGACTGATTTGGAATATCAGATTTTTAAAGGTCCTGTAATGCAGGATAGAAGGGAGCAACTTCAAGAGACTCTGTCACAAAAAAAAAAAAGTAGAAGCAGAGGAAAATTACTTTTTTTTTTTTTTTTAACTTACAGAATTTCTTCTTTCTATGAACAATTTTTTTCTTGACGTGTCTCTAAACTTGTTAAAAAATGTGACCGTTCCAAAAAAGTGCGTTTCCTAGTTCTATCCTTGCATAGCCCATTCTTTACTGGGAGTTTCTAATTACTGAATGTGCCAGCCCAGCTCCTCCACCCCTCCCATTATCTAACTTCTAGACATGTGCACACCCAAAATTATGTTTTTGTTTCGTTTCGGATACATTCATTAGGTTAATATGTCCTTTTATTGTATTCGTTGTGTTGGTTCATTTCATTTTCGGGATACATTTTATTTCTTTGGGATTCGTTTCGTATATATTCATTATGCCGGGTGAAATCGAAAAGTTACTTTTTTCTATTTTTGGATGGATCTGAATTCATTGTGAATAATAGCTGGTTGTCAAGGAGCTGGCGACTGCCATGTCCTTAACAACCATGACTCATCAGAGGGATTCCCCACTGACAGCAGAATGTAAACATAACATGACTGTTAAAATGAAAAAAAAAAACAAACAAAAAAAAACAGCGTGGGGGTCCCCCCTAATCCATACCAAGCCCTTCGGGTCTGATTTGGAGTTTGAGGGGAACCCCATGCCAAAATAAAAAAATTGCGTGGGGTCCCCCCCAAATCCATAGCAGACCCTTACCTAAGCATGCAGTCCCACAGGCCAGGAAAGGGGGGGATGAGAGAACCCCCCCCAACAATACCAGGCCACATGCCCTCAACATGAGGGGGTGCTTTGGGGGAGGGAGGGACTCCCCGGGGAGCGGGGGACTCCCCAAAGCACCTTCCTTGTCCTCATGTTGATGAGGACAAGGGCCTCTTACCCACAACCCTGGCCCAGTGGTTGTGGGGGTGCAGGGGGTGACTTATCAGAATCAGGAACCCCCCCTCCCCATGTAAATGAGTATGGTGTACATAATACTCCTACTCAATCAGCAAAAAAAATGGCAAAAGTAAATAAAAAACAGTTTTTGACAAGTCCTTTATTAAACAAAAATAAATGCCCCCCAAAGTAGATCCAACGTCAATCACGATGAACGCCGACAAAAAAAACAAAAAACCCGCCAAGCACAACGTGTCCCATGGAGAGACACTTGCCGAATGACAGGTAAACATGGGAGCGGGGTCACCTGATGATGTCACTGCCCGCAATTCCAAATTGGTAATAGCGAGCGGGGACTAAATGCACATATAATCCCATGGTAAGAACATCGTTGAAACTGATGGACTAGCGGATTGTCTTTTATTTTTTTTTTTAAACCAGCTGTTAAAATTTTTATGCTAAACGTGTCAGCCTGTCACCTTCGAGAGGATCTGCCACTTTCCAAATATTTTATTAATCATTTTTACAAGTTGTGACAATTTTAATTTATTTTAATTGTTGAAGTGAAAAATGTTATTTTGATTAGGAGGCATTTATTCTTGAAAATTTAATCAGAGGTGAAATTACACTTTAAAGAGGAATCTGTTACTTTTGAAATATCTCATTCATTAATCAGCGTGATGCAGATTAAGACATTTTGTAATTTGTAATTTAACAAAATAATTTTTAAAGCTACCGCTTGCTTTAGCGGACTCGCTGCTGAAAATCAGATCTGTGATACCAGTTTTAGGAAATTCATCAGTGCCATCAGAACATCAGTGCTTCCTATCAGTGCCACCTCTCAGTTCCCTTCAGTGCCACCTATCAGTGCCCACCAATGCCACATATCAGTGCCCATCAGAGCATCAGTGCTGCCTATCAGGGCCACCTATCAGTGCCACCTATCAGTGCCCATCAGAGCATCAGTGCTGCCTATCAGGGCCTCCTATCAGTGCCACTTATCAGTGCCCATTAGTGCCATCTACCAGTGCCCATCAGTGCCACCTATCAGTGCCCATCAGAGCATCAGCGCTGCCTATCAGGGCCACCTCTCAGTTCCCTTCAGTGCCACCTATCAGTGCCCATCAGAGCATCGGTGCTGCCTATCAGGGCCACCTATCAGTGCCACCTATCAGTTCCCATCAGTGCCACCTATCAGTGCCCATCAGTGCCGTCTATCAGTGCCCATCAGAGCATCAGTGCTGCCTATCAGGGCCACCTCTCAGTTCCCTTCAGTGCCACCTATCAGTGCCCATCAGTGCTGCCTATCAGTGCCCATAAGTGCCACCTATCAGTGCCCATCAGTGCCACCTAACAGTGCCCATCAGTGCTGCCTATCAGTGTCAGTAAAAGCAGTATGCCAGGTGTAAGTGTTCAAATTTGATGTGGATAAAGTATAAAGGCCACCAGACAAGAGTAGAAGTGGAAGTGGTCCTTGGCATGCATATATTCCATCTGGCAGTTGTTGTTGAGGATCGATATCAGGATCACTTTTAAATGACAAATGATTGATTGTATTGATGGCTCTAGGGCATGAGGGGGGAGGAGCTTTCTGCTGTGCACGGAGACCCCATGTTGGGAGCGGCATCACTGGAGGCACGACTGACACTGAGAGCAAATAAGTGCCAGTGCCATTGATCCCACCCCCATCACTGTTGCCTCTGTCTGAACCCCCCCCCCCCACCACCTCTGTTGGAACCCACACCACCACTACCACCACTGTCTCTGTCTGAACCCCCCCCCCACCACCACCACCACCACCTCTGTCTGAACCTCCGCCACCACCATTACCACCACTGCCTCTGTCTAACCTCTGTCTGAACCTCCCCCACCACCACCACCACTGTCTCTGTCTAAACCCCCCACCACCACCACCACTGTCTCTGTCTAAACCCCCCACCACCACCACCACCTCTGTCTGAACCTCACCACCACCACCACCACCTCTGTCTAAACCCCTCCACCATCACCACTGCCTCTGTCTGAACCCCCCCACAACCACCACCGTCACCACTGCCTCTGTCTGAACCCCTCCACCACCACCACCTTTGACTGCACCCACACCACCACTACCTCCACTGCCTCTGTCTAAACCCCTCCACCACCACCACTGCCTCTGTCTAAACCCACACCACCACCACCACCACCACCACCTCTGTCTGAACCCACACCCCCACCACCACCAGTGTCTCTGTCTAACCCCCCCCCCCACCACCACCACCACCACCTCTGTCTGAACCCACACCACCACCACCACTGCCCCTGTCTAAACCCCCCCACCACCACCGCTGCCCCTGTCTAAACCCCCCCACCACCACTGCCTGTGTCTGACCCCCCCCCCACCGCTGACTCTGTCTGAACCCCCTCCCCCCCACTACCACCACCACTGCCTCTGTCTGAACCCCACCACCACCGCTTTTTGGTGGGCGTTATTTTTTTTTTGGGGGGGGGGCAGCATTTCATTCTTGGACCCAGGCAGCACAATGTCTTGGGCCAGCCCTGGGTGGGTCCATATTTTATATGGATTCCTATAAAATACTGGCCGTATCTGATCCCGCTCACTTGTCGTCTATTTTCCAAGCTTTCAACCGCTGCAAATGAATATTTTCACCTCCAATCCCTATTTACATAAAAGGAGAATTCGCCTCCCGCCCCCCCGATGACAGGAATCCTTATCAGTGTGATAGAAAAAAGAAGGCCAAATGCCAGCCACATGCCATGGCAGACCAGGCGCGGGAATACTTCCAGAGACGTGCTACTAAGTATGCGCACGCTCGGCAGTTGCTGAAATGTATTAATTTAATGACTGCTCTAAAAACTTCAAGTGAGGCAAAGGAATTTCTACAGATGAAAAATAAATGAAAAGGAATTCATAGTACAGCAAATGTGGAGCTCAAAGGTTGAGAGTGGAAGATCGTTTATGAGACTTCATGGTTTAGGAGAACACACACAAAGCACATCTAAAGCAACACTCAACAGCCGTCTCCGGCTTTTATTTATTATTGCAGGTATTTATGGTGTAGTGCCCTCCTCTAGTTCAAGTAATATTAAAGTCTCATTTTTTTTTTTGTTTAACCACTTGTGTACCCCCCTTAATGACCAGGCCATTTTTTGTGATACGGCACTGCGTCGCTTTAACTGACAATTGCGCGGTCGTGCGACATTGTACCCAAATAAAATTTTTTTCCTCACAAATAGAGCTTTCTTTTGGTGGTATTTTTTCACCTCTGCGTTTTTTTATTTTTTGCACTATAAACAAAAAGAGTGACAATTTAAAAAAAAAAAAAAATTTATTTTCTGCTATAAAACATCCAATAAACATTTTTAAAAATCAAATCTCTTCCTTAAATTTAGGTCACATATTTTTGGTAAAAATAAAAAACAATAAGCATATATTTATTGGTTTGGGCAAAAGTTATAGTGTCTTTAAGATAAGGGATAGATTTATGGCATTTTTATAATTTTTTTACTAGTAATGGCAGCGATTAGTGATTTTTTTTAAATTAAATTTTATTTATTCTCAAACATATTCATTTCTACATAAATTCAATATATTTCATTTCTTATTTATAACTTTTACCTATGTACATCCAGTATTTCACCACTGATGCTTTGTACATTAAAAAACAAAAAAAAAAAAAACCCTCCCCCCAATCCCTCCCCCATCTCCCTCTCCATGAATTAGAGCATGTAGATTTAATTAATGAGATCCCATAAAATAACAAAGAGGGGCAAAAAAAGGTGAAAACCCCCTCCCCTCTCACCACCTTTGTGTCCCCCCCCCCCCGATTAGTGATTTTTAGCGGGACTGCAACATTGAGGCGGACACCTTTTTTTGGGAACCAGTGACACTATTACAGTACAGACACTATGCACTGTCACTGTAATTATGACACTGGCAGGAAAGGGGTTACCATCAGGAGCGATCAAAGGGGTTAAATGTGTTCCCTCACCGTGTGTTCTAACTGTATGGGGGATGGGCTGCCTGGAACAACACACAGATCCGTCTTCCTGCATAGCAGAAAGACAGGATTTGTGTGTCATCCCCAGTCAGAACGGAGATCTGCCTTGCTTACTATGGCAGATGCCCGTTCTGTCACTGCGGGGGAACGATCGTGGGGGACCGGCAGACATCGAGTCTGCCGGACCCGCTGATTGGCTCCCCCCACTGGCCAATGGGGGGGGGCGCTTCCGCCCACAAATCTCCCTGTACGAGCCCGACATGCACCTACGGCAATTTGCACAGCCGAGCCAACATGTATAACTGCGGTGGCTGGTCGGCAAGTGGTTAAAGATAACAAACATGTTATACTCAGGGCTATCTTAATAGCATCATGGACCCCTGGGCCCCAAGTAATGCACTTGGTGCCTACCAACATGACCAAATGTATGCACCTACTCTCATAGTTGATAGAGTTAAACATTTATTTATTCGTTCATTCGATAAAATTTATTTTTAACAATACAAAAAGCATTCCATAAATCAAAGACTAATCAAATCACAAAGGACACAGTACAGGGGGGTCAGGAGGGAAGAATACTGGGATCAGGAGGGCACAATACTGGGATCAGGCACAGTACAGGAGGGTCAGAAGGGCACAATACTGGTATCAGGAGGGCACAGTACAGGGGGGTCAGAAGGGCACAATACTGGTATCAGGAGGGCACAGTACAGGGGGGTCAGGAGGGCACAATACTGGGATCAGGAGGGCACAGTACTGAGATCAGGAGGGCACAGTACAGGAGGGTCAGGAGGGCACAGTACTGGGATCAGGAGAGCACAATACTGGGATCAGGAGGGCACAGTACAGGGGGGTCAGGAGGGCACAGTACTGAGATCAGGAGGGCACAGTACAGGAGGGTCAGGAGGGCACAGTACTGGGATCAGGAGAGCACAATACTGGGATCAGGAGGGCACAGTACAGGGGGGTCAGGAGGGCACAGTACTGAGATCAGGAGGGCACAGTACTGAGATCAGGAGGGCACAGTACTGAGATCAGGAGGGCACAGTACGGGAGGGTCAGGAGGGCACAGTACTGGGATCAGGAGAGCACAATACTGGGATCAGGAGGGCACAGTACAGGGGGGTCAGGAGGGCACAGTACTGAGATCAGGAGGGCACAGTACAGGAGGGTCAGGAGGGCACAGTACTGGGATCAGGAGAGCACAATACTGGGATCAGGAGGGCACAGTACAGGGGGGTCAGGAGGGCACAGTACTGAGATCAGGAGGGCACAGTACTGAGATCAGGAGGGCACAGTACAGGGGGGTCAGGAGGGCACAATACTGGGATCAGGAGGGCACAGCACAGGGGGGTCAGGAGGGCACAATACTGGGATCAGGAGGGCACAGTACAGGGGGGTCAGGAGGGCACAGTACTGAGATCAGGAGGGCACAGTACAGGAGGGTCAGGAGGGCACAGTACTGGGATCAGGAGAGCACAATACTGGGATCAGGCACAGTACATTGGGAGTCAGGAGGGCACAATACTGGTATCAGGAGGGCACAGTACAGGGGGGTCAGGAGGCACAATACTGGGATCAGGAGGGCACAGTACAGGGGGGTCAGGAGGGCACAGTGCTGGGATCAGAAGGCACAGTACAGGTTCCGGGATACTGCTCAAGAAAAAGGCCATCTTGGGACAGCTTAGTAAAAAGCGTGACTGGCCTGGAAAATCCTGGGACAGTTGGAAAGTATGATATAATGCAAGACTATCATGGCTCCCCCCTGCAGCTGGGGCCCCTGGGCAGTGCCCAGAGGTGCCCATGCATTAAGACAGCCCTGGTTATACTTACCTCCTCTGTGTAATGGTTTTGCAAAGAGCAGTCCAGATCCTTCTTTTCACGCATTCCCTCGACAGCGCTCCTGGCTCCTCCCTCCTGTTGGTGTCCCCCACAGCAAGCAGCTTGCTATGGGGGCAACCGAGCCGCTGCTCTGTGTGTCAATTCAGACACAGAGCTGTGGCTCGGTTCCGACCCCCTCTCTCTCTCCTCATTGGCCCACTGACTTTAATTGACAGCAGCCGGAGCCAATAGCGCTCGCTGCTGTATCTCAGCCAATCAGGAGGGAGAGTCCCGGACAGCCAAGTCTCATGTGCAACATCGCTGGATAGAGAGGGGGCTCAGGTAAGTATTGGGGGGGGGGGCTGCTGCACACAGAAGGTTTTTTATCTTAATGCATAGAATGCATTAAGTCAGTGTATGTCAGAAACTATGAATTCAGACCGAGACAGAAGTACAGTTAAATCACACTTGTTTAATAATAAAAGTAAAAAGAAGAAATGTAGTCAAAACATAGCCAGAGTTCAGTAACCGAAACGGATAGTCAGCCAAGCCAGAAGTCAGGGATCAATGTAGTGGAACAGCAAGCAGGATCTGGTGCCAGGAGGGATGTCAGCAAAGCCAGTCTTTAAACAGGAACGCAGGAGATGTTTCTTGTGATGTTGACCAAGGTGAAGGCAGAGACCCTCTGGACTGGACGGCTTAAGTAGGCAGGACCGACGAGCAGGATCATCAACAGCTGAGTACCTGTGGAGAGAGGTGGGAGCTGGCAATTAGCGGACAGCTGAGTGGCCAGCTCAGAGAAGGAAGGACTGAGCCCAGCCCTGACAGTGTAGCAGTAATCTATTGTTACTGTCTGGTCACTTGGTCAGGGCTTTCTAAGCTGGGTGTTTGATTTCTCTTACCTGCTCTTGGGAGAAGATTCCAGAATATAGGGAAGGAGGATCAAATTTATCAGTGAGGAATATTTATCATGCCTGAGTCAACCCCATGGGAGGGGGTGTCCAGAAGGTGGCTAGGATGGTGATAAATGTTAGGGAAGCCTGGAAAGGGTGTTCTTCCTTTTCCAGGAGGGTTGCAGTTTTCCCAGGGCTGCTGCCCCTGGGAGGCGGTTAGAGTGCTGAAGAACTTCAGTCGAGCCTCAGCAGGTGCTGGGCGGAGGGCCTGGAGAGGATCACTATAGGGTTGTTTGCTAGTTCTGCCTCACTGAAAAACTACTTGTGGTAGTTGGGTGGCAGTCAACTGCTAGGACATTGCGGGTAAGTCCTGGGTTTGGGACTTTAATGTGTCCACAACTCCACTCTAGAGTAGTGTCTTCTTTTGGAAGGGGGTTGCTATGGGAAGGTAGAGTTGGGAAGGTTGAAAAGTTGTCCTATTGGAGTAATAAGGAAGGTGACCTCTGATCTAACCTGGTCATGTACATTTAGTCCCTGCCATTTAAGAAGCTTACAGTATAAGGTCGCTATCTCACATACCCATACCAGGGCAAATTTTAGCAAGAGCTAATTAAACTACCAGCATGTCTTTGGAGTGCCCAGAGGAAACCCCAGCAAGCACAGGAGGAACATGCAAACTCCATGCAGGTAGTGCTCTGGTTAGGATTTGAACTGGACATCCCGGTGCTGCAAGGCAAGGGCACTAACCTTGTCCTAACACAACATTTTCATACCTCTTGATTAGGGTGATGTAAAAAGCTACGCGACTTACAGACAAATCAAGTTGCTTAAATATTTTAGCAAGTCTCCAGAAGAGGGCTCCAAGCACAACTGTAAAAAAATATAAACTAAAAAAAAGCAAAAAAAAAAAAAAAAAAAAGCTGTTCAGCATTAACACCGAAGCCTTGAATTAAATCACAGCGAGAATTGGATGTTATTATTAAGAAAATAAAAAAACAGGGAAGCAGGCTTGCAATTGCCTTGATCTTCCAGTTCATGCGGAGGGATCATTTTTAATGCATGTCAAAGTTTGTTTGATTTGGTTATTTGATGTCGGCAAAATGCAAAGATGATAACATTGGCAGCTCATCGAGAGAAGGCAGCGGACTGGAATCCTTGTACTAGAGAATCCTAACCGGCTTTTGAATGCGAAAAAAAAAAAATTGCTGAAAGAGGAAGCAAGACAAGACATCCATATTAACAAAATAGTCTGAGTGTTTCATGGTGTTTTGTATGCCAGATACATATTCATGCAGGTGAAAGGCGTGTGTAGACCTCCGGATAAGCTGAAACAACCTTCTCTGGTTTTGCCTCAACTCTAGTTAAAGCCGAAACTATGTATAAAAATGTTGGAAGGAGTCGGGAAGGGTTTTCTTCTGTTTCTTAAATCCATAGCTGGCAATTGGGGAGCAGGTGGTCTTCTCAACCAATATGCTTCTCTAGGTGCCTCTGGATGCCTCGTGTTGTTCACAATACGCACAAAGCCTTTTCGAGATCGGTGACAATATTTCTGGACATGTTGATGGTCAATGGCCGGCTCCTTAGGTTTTCCTTGATGTGTTTGGATTCTGAGTGTCGCTCACAATATGCTTTCATCCTTGGAAATCAGTTGCGAAATTTCTGGCCATGTTGATGGTTCAGTCGCTGGTTCCTTAGATGAGTTCCGTGTGCTGCTCACAACATGTTTCCACCCTCGGCCATCATTGGCAATGTCATGACTGGTGTATGATGATGTATCGTTTTCCCCACCTGTTACCCCCCAACCCTTGCATTCTTACCCTCACCATCTCTAACAAATACACGCCACACCTTTTGGATTAAATGGCCGTATGGCCCCTTTATTAACAACCATAACAAACTCTATAAATTAACTTCCATTTTAAATATATATATATATATATATATATATATATATATATATATATATATATAACATATATAACAACTTTTTTAGCATATATATACTGACTAGGGATGCAACGGATCAAAAAACTCACAGTTCGGATCGTTCCTTGGATCAGGAATCACGGTTCGGATCATTTTCGGATCAACAAAAAAAAAATCTCCCCCACTGTAATATCCACAATCTCCCTATTGGCAGGGTGTGGCAGAGTATTGGCAGGGTATTGGCGGGTATATTGGCAGAGTATTGGCAGGGTATTGGCGGGTATATTGGCAGAGTATTGGCAGGGTATTGGCGGGTATATTGGCAGAGTATTGGCAGGGTATTGGCAGAGTATTGGCAGGGTATTGGCAGAGTATTGGCAGGGTATTGGCGGGTATATTGGCAAGGTATATTGGCAGAGTATTGGCAGGGTATTGGCGGGTATATTGGCAAGGTATATTGGCAGAGTATTGGCAGGGTATTGGCAGAGTATTGGCAGGGTATTGGCAGAGTATTGGCAGGGTATGGCAGACTATTGGCAGGGTATGGCAGACTATTGGCAGGGTATGGCAGAGTATTGCAGAGTATTGTCAGGGCATTGCAGAGTATTGCAGCAGGGCATTGCAGAGTATTGGCATTGCAGCCATCCGATCTCTCCCCTCCACTGTACAGATCAGTACACAGAGGGGAGAGAGGAACCGGCGTCATGACATGACGCCGGTTTGTTACAAGTGATCGCTCCGTCATTTGACAGAGCGATCAGGTGCTAAACGGCCGCCGGGTGTACCAAGATGGCCGCCCCTCCGGAGCTAGGCCGAAGCCGCGGCCTTTCCTATGGCCGAGGACACAGAGCGCTCCGCGGATCGCGGGTGTCCCGATCCGCGGAGGTTGATCCGTACAGGTCACGGATCGATAACGATCCATTGCACCCCTAATACTGACTGCTATGTCTGAGGTTCATGAAGGAATGTATTCTATCACATCGGCTGTACCACCACCACTTCCGCATCCTGGTCCCACCAGCTCAGGGACAACTATTGCCAGCTTCTTGCCCAATGCAGCCCAATGACCGATAGCCGAAAATTACCAGATATGGGAAGGTACCCATACTGAGATAGGCCCAACCCGTTCCACACCATATATACCTTCCACCATTCTGACCTTCACGAACCAGAGACCCCTGCATACCACCTAAAACAAGAAACATATCATCAAACAAACCAAAGATCTTAACAACAGGGAGGGAAGGAGGGAAACAAAAGGTTTTTCTGGTGTTGCCACTTCTCCTGCTCACCCCCTACTAACTATCCCCCCCCCCCCCCAGGCATGACCAATACCTAAGTCGCACCTCCTGGCCCTCTCATTGCTCCACACCTTTTTCCCCCACCTCTTGACCTGCCCCCTTTCCAGGAACAAACCTGTGCAACCTCTAACAGCAACCCCCAGTCATGTGGACCCTGCACCCAGGTTCCCTTTGTTCCGGGCCTGTTCTCATCTACCCCAATACAGGTGGTCAGACACTATAGCTGGCTACTGTGTTCTTCACCTATAGCAGCCCCCTTTCCTATAAGGCAAGCAGGCCTACCGGTACTCGGTTGCCCCCAGGACTTATACGCAATGCTATAGTGTCTGGCCACCACGCCAGGGCAGATACGAACTGAGCAAAGCGAACAGATCGGGCTGAGTTCAGGGAATAGTCCAAAATCTGGTCCAAAGTCATACACAGGGAAATGCAAACAAGCAGAGCAGGGCAGACAGACATGGAGCTTGATCAGGAGCAACACACGTATCACTGTCTATCACAAGCACCCAAATGAGGTTTTAGCTGGCTTATAACAGGCTTGGTTTCCATCCGGAGACTGATCATATTATTCAGCCTGCAGGTGGACAGACAGACAAAGAGATTGCCATAGCCAAAACCCCGGATACTGATGTAGCACCCTGGTATTAGGCAGGGTTGCTAACAAATTTAGTTTAGTTATGCTAGGTGGTAATTAACCTGGCTAATTGGTAGTATTGATGTAGTCCTGTGCCCAGAGCTCTGTGTATTATGTAGTCCTGTGACCAGAGCTCTGTGTATTATGTAGTCCTGTGCCCAGAGCTCTGTGTATTATGTAGTCCTGTGCCCAGAGCTCTGTGTATTATGTAGTCCTGTGACCAGAGCTCTGTGTATTATGTAGTCCTGTGCCCAGAGCTCTGTGTATTATGTAGTCCTGTGACCAGAGCTCTGTGTATTATGTAGTCCTGTGTCCAGAGCTCTGTGTATTATGTAGTCCTGTGCCCAGAGCTCTGTGTATTATGTAGTCCTGTACCCAGAGCTCAGTGTATTATGTAGTCCTGTACCCAGAGCTCTGTGTATTATGTAGTCCTGTACCCAGAGCTCTGTGTATTATTATGTAGTCCTGTACCCAGAGCTCTGTGTATTATGTAGTCCTGTACCCAGAGCTCAGTGTATTATGTAGTCCTGTGCCCAGAGCTCTGTGTATTATGTAGTCCTGTACCCAGAGCTCTGTGTATTATGTAGCTCTGTGTATTATGTAGTCCTGTGCCCAGAGCTCTGTGTATTATGACAATGTCGCAGTCCCGCCATTACTAGTAAAAAAATTAAAAATAATAAAAAGTCAATAAATCTATCCCGTATTGTGTAGACGGCGGCGCTATAACGTTTGCGCAGACCAATCAATATACGCTTATTGGAATTTTTTTTTTTTTTTTTACCAAGAATATGTAGAAGAATACATATCGGCCTGAACTGATGACTAAATTCGATTTTTTTACATTTTTTATTGGATGTTTTATAGGAGAAAGTAAAAAAAAAATATATATATAAATATATATATATATATATTTTTTTTTTTTTTCCAAAATTGTCGCTCTTTTTTTTGTTCATAGCGAAAAAAAATAAAAACTAACTAAACAAATACTACCCATTTGCGGGGGGGGGGGGGAACATAAATTTTATTTGGTTGCAGTGTCGCACGACCGCGCAATTGTCAGTCAAAGTAACGAAGTGCCCAAGCGCAAAAAAAAAAAAACGGCCTGGTCGGGAAGGGGCTGAAGGGGTTAAAATATGATTTTTTTTTTTTTTTTTGCACTGCACTTTTTTCAATCTTGATTTACCTTTAGTTGCTGTGATTACTCTAAAGTGTTCAGCTGGCACACAATCGCTCTTTTATTATATTGTGTATTTGCGCTGATTGCTCTTTTTTGTTGTTATATGATTATAGAGAATAGCACTTGGTTTGATTTTTATTTTGCACTGGGTGGACTTCTTTTTGACGTTTTTATTTTATTTTTGAGTTTGTATGTTTATTTTTGATTTATTCCTTGATTCGCGATTGCTTTAATGTTCACGGAATTTCGTAAATACCGCAGCGCTACTGATAGAGTGAGAAATATTTGCACTTTGATATTTTCGATCATAATCTAAGAAATGAGAATATGCCTTTTTTTTTTTTATAAACTTTGGATCTTCTTGAATAGAAATCAACTCTGGAACCTTTGATTGCTTGATGTGAGTTATACGCAGCGTGTTCCAGATAGGGGGGGGAGGGGGGGGAGGGGCGGGGGGGATTCGGGTTCCAATTCCCTTATTAAATGGCCATTCCTGGCATCGCCTGGGAAAACGCACACACAAGCTGTTCACAACACCCACGTTATCCTTGCTTTTCATGCTAGGATTTTATTTACACATCTTCTTCCCATCAAAAGAATATTCCGTATAACAAGACGCATTTATTTATTATGGAAGGACCCTCCACAGCTGCTTCCCGCACGTTGCAGAAAATGTACGAAAATTCAAGGACAATTATCGCTTTTTAACAGGAATTTATAGGATTGATGGTCTCCGTTTGAAAATGCTAGTTGCCTGGCTGGCATACCGAGGCGACTGACGGTAAAGCAGTATCAATCACTTAATTGTCCCCCCCCCCCACTCATGACCAGGCCATTTTTTCCGATACGGCACTGCGTTACTTTAACTGACAATTGCGCGGCCGTGCGACGCTGTACACAAATAAAACTGATGTCCTTTTTTTCCCCCACAAATAGAGCTTTCTCCCACATGTTCCCCCACCCAAATCCAGCTCCAAAAAAAAAAAAAAAAAAATGAGAATTATTTCCATATTTTTTTTTGCGCTATAAACAAAAAAAGAACGACAATTTTTTTTTTTTTTTAATCAAACTATTTTTATTGATTTTTTTTTTTATTATACAGCAACAAAGAAAGACTCACAAACACACAAAAAATCTTTCACACGTTCCCCCACCCAAATACAGCTCCAAAAAAAAACAAAAAAAAAAAAAACCTGAGAATCATTTCCATATTTTTAAAAAAAATGTTTGCGCTATAAACAAAAAAAGAACGACATTTTTTTTTTATCAAATCGTTTTTATTGATTTTTTTATTTTACAACAACAAAGAAAGACTCACAAGCACACAAAATATCTGCCACATGTTCTCCCACCCAAATCCAGCTCCAAAAAAAAAAACAAAAAAAAAACCTGAGAATCATTTCCATTTTTTTTTTTTTTTTTTTTTTTTGCGCTATAAACAAAAAAAGAATGACAAATTTTTTTTGTTTATGAAATCATTTTTATTGATTGTTTTTTGTTGTTTTTTTTGGAGCTGTATTTGGGTGGGGGAACATGTGGGAGATATTTTGTGTGTTTTTGGGGTTTTTTTCTGTTTTTTTTTTGGAGCTGTTTTTAAGTGGGGGAACTGGTGGGAGATGTATTATGTGTTTGTGAGTTTGTGTTTGTGATCACCTCTGAAAGGGTTTTTTTTTTTTTGCGCTATAAACAAAAAAAAGAACAACCATTTTTTTTATCAAATAATTTTTATTGATTTTTTTTATTATACAGCAACAAAGAAAGACTCACAAACACACAAAATATCTCCCACGCGTTCCCCCACCCAAATCCAGCTCCAAAAAAAAAAACTAAGAATCATTTTAATATTTGCGCTGAGCAGTTTTTTTTTTTTTTTTCTTGGAGCTGTTTTTGGGTGGGGGAACTGGTGGGAGATGTATTGTGTGTTTGTTTGTTTGTGTTTGTGATCACCTCTTCAGGTTTTTTAGTTTTTTTTTTGCGCTATAAACAAAAAGAGAACGACAATTTTTCTATGAAATATTTTTTATTAATTTTTTATTATACAACAACAAAGAAAGATTTGCAAACACACAAAATATCTCCCACACGTTCCCCCACCCAAATACAGCTCCAAAAACAAACAAAAAATACAAAGAGAATCATTTCCATATTTGCGCTCAGCAGTTTTTTCTTTTTTTGGAGCTGTTTTTGGGTGGGGGAACTGGTGGGAAATTGTGTGTTTGTGAGTTTTTCTTTGTTATTGTATAATAAAAAAAATATAAAAAATTATATTATATATTATTATATATATATTATTATATACGACAATTTTGAAAAAAAATATATATATTTTTACATTCTGCTATAAAACACATCCAATAAAAAATAGAAAAAAAATAAAATCTCTTCATCAATTTAGGCCAATATATATTCTGCTACATTACTAGTAAAAAAAATAAGTTAATTAAAATGAATAAAAACATCCCAACGTCCCAGAACTTGTTTGAGCTTTAGGCGTTTTTGAGTGGCGATGTGAACAATCTCCATAGAGAATCATTGTTTGTTTCCCCTCCAGCGTTTTGTAGCTTGAGGCTTCAAGCTACAAAACACTCAGGTGTGAATGGGGCCTAAAGGGGCCAGACTGTGGACAGTGGGAGAAAGGAATGTCCCATCATTGGTGTCAGTGGGAGGAATAGTGCCCCATCATTGGTATCAGTGGGAGGAATAGTGCCCCATCATTGGTGTCAGTGGGAGGAATAGTGCCCCATCATTGGTGTCAGTGGGAGGAATAGTGCCCCATCATTGGTGTCAGTGGGAGGAATAATGTCCCATCATTGGTGTCAGTGGGAGGAATAGTGCCCCATCATTGGTGTCAGTGGGAGGAATAGTGTCCCATCATTGATGTCAGTGGGAGGAATAGTGTCCCATCATTGGTGTCAGTGGGAGGAATAATGTCCCATCATTGGTGTCAGTGGGAGGAATAGTGCCCCATCATTGGTGTCAGTGGGAGGAATAGTGTCCCATCATTGGTGTCAGTGGGAGGAATAGTGTCCTATCATGAGGTTGGCTCCGGGGTGTGCCAGGGTTGTCCTCTGAGTCCCCTGCTCTATGTGTTTGCAATCGACCCCTTCATCAGGAGGCTAGAGAGCGGCATGTTGTGTGGGGTGCCAGTGGGGCTTCCGGGTGAGCCGCCTTTGAGGGTTGTTGCCTATGCGGACGATGTGTCGGTGATTGTCACTGGGGCGGATGAAGCAGAGGAGGTGGTCTCTCTGACATCACGGTATTCTGAAGCATCAGGCTCCAAGATCAATCAGGAAAAGAGTGAAGTTTTCTGGATGGGAAAGGAAGGTGAGGGGTTTGATCTCCCGGACACCTTTCCAGTGCCCCAGGAAAGAATTAAGATTTTAGGCATTGAATTTGGACCTGGCGATTATGGCCTCAAAAACTGGGAAGGCAGACTGGAAATTGCCAATACTAAGGTGGTCAGCTGGAAGAGATGGAAGTTATCTATGAGGGAAAGGGTTGATCTGATTAAGACTTACCTGATTCCGATCTTCTTGTATGTCAGCTTTGTCTGCATCTTGCCAGTGTCTCTCTATGCTAGGGTCAGTAGTGTGTTCTTCCAGATGTTGTGGGGGAACAGACTGAACCCCATCAAGAGGAATGTCACCTATCTATCCAGGAGGGAGGGTGGCTTAGGTATGGTCAACCCAGTTCTTTTCTTTTCACTGCTTTTTCTCAAGTTTAATATTGGTAATATGCTTGCAGTGGAACCTCCTGGATGGGCAGGCATATTTAGAACTTGGTTTAGGCCTTTTCTACGATTTTGGGAAGAAGGTGGCCAAGTGAAGAATCTCAGGGGTCATCGTGGTCAGCTACCAGCCTATGTCGCTCCATGCCTGAAGTTACTACGGCAGTGGCGATTGTCGGCTGAAGATCTCAGATCGGTTCCGAGGAAAGTCCTTATGAGTCGAGTCTTGAGCGAAGTCTTTCATGACCCACTGGCCTTAAGGGATTGCCCAGGCCCAGTTTTGAGGGCAGGGTTAAGACTTATTAATTTGGACAGAGTACCCCCTAAATTCAGGGATCTGGCCTGGTTGTGCTTCCATGGGAGACTCTATGTTAGGGGCAATTTGAAATTCCGCAGTGGGGTGGATCGTAGCTGTCCTCGGGAGGAGTGTGCAGGTGAGGAGGAGACTATGGACCATTTTCTGCTTCATTGCCCTTTTAACATAGAGGTGTACAAACAGGTGGGGCGGGCCCTCGGTGTCCCTTTCCTCTCCAGGCTGGGTTATGCTGAGTGGGTGTACGGAGCATTCAATACTGATGGGGTTTTTTGTTTAGATACACTTTTTCTAGTTAGCCTAATAGTCCGTTATTTCACTTGGAACGCACGGTGTCAGGTCTGCATTCGGCGTAAAATCCTTCCTGTTCAGGTGGTGGTGTATGACATTCTGCATGAGGTGGAGAAGATTCGGGTGCTTGAGAGAGACAAGCGGAGTCAGGGGGCTTGGTTGAAGGCGTGGAGGGGTTTCAAGCCTCCCTGACTGCCAGGAGTCTCTTTCCCGGGTGTGGCTGTCTGTCTCTTATCACCCTAGATTATTATTTTTTTGGATTAATTTTTGATAAATGGCTGCGTACATAGGTGATGGGTTGTGCCTCTTAGGCCCTCTCTGCTGCTTTATGTAAATAATTTTGGTAGTGGATTATGTATATATTGTATATATTCTGAACATGGATGTGTATTCCTTGGATTTCTGTTGAAGTTTTGTACTATGGTTTTGTTTTTTACTTTTGTATAAAATTGGTTGCTTGATTCTTTTAATAAAAGATCAATAGTGCCCCATCATTGGTGTCAGTGGGAGGAATAGTGTCCCATCATTGGTGTCAGTGGGAGGAATAGTGTCCTATCATGATGTTGGCTCCGGGGTCGCCAGGGTTGTCCTCTGAGTCCCCTGCTCTATGTGTTTGCAATCGACCCCTTCATCAGGAGGCTAGAGAGCAGCATATTGTGTGGGGTGCCAGTGGGGCTCCCGGGTGAGCCGCCTTTGAGGGTTGTTGCCTATGCGGACGATGTGTCGGTGATTGTCACCGGGGCGGATGAAGCAGAGGAGGTGGTCTCTCTGACATCACGGTATTCTGAAGCATCAGGCTCCAAGATCAATCAGGAAAAGACTGAAGTTTTCTGGATGGGAAAGGAAGGTGAGGGTTTTGATCTCCCGGACACCTTTCCAGTGCCCCAGGAAAGAATTAAGATTCTAGGCATTGAATTTGGACCCGGTGATTATGGCCTCAAAAACTGGGAAGGCAGACTGTGAAATTGCCAATACTAAGGTGGTCAGCTGGAAGAGATGGAAGTTATCTATGAGGGAAAGGGTTGATCTGATTAAGACTTACCTGATTCCGATCTTCTTGTATGTCAGCTTTGTCTGCATCTTGCCAGTGTCTCTCTATGCTAGGGTCAGTAGTGTGTTCTTCCAGATGTTGTGGGGGAACAGACTGAACCCCATCAAGAGGAATGTCACCTATCTATCCAGGAGGGAGGGTGGCTTAGGTATGGTCAACCCAGTTCTTTTCTTTTCACTGCTTTTTCTCAAGTTTAACATTGGTAATATGCTTGCAGTGGAACCTGCTGGATGGGTAGGCATATTTAGATTTTGGTTTAGGCCTTTTCTACGACTTTGGGAAGAAGGTGGCCAAGTGAAGAATCTCAGGGGTCATCGTGGTCAGCTACCAGCCTATGTCGCTCCGTGCCTGAAGTTACTACGGCAGTGGCGATTGTCGGCTGAAGATCTCAGATCGGTTCCGAGGAAAGTCCTTATGAGCCGAGTCTTGAGCGAAGTCTTTCATGACCCACTGGCCTTAAGGGATTGCCCAGGCCCAGTTTTGAGGGCAGGGTTAAGACTTATTAATTTGGACAGAGTACCCTCTAAATTCAGGGATCTGGCCTGGTTGTGCTTCCATGGGAGGCTCTATGTTAGGGGCAATTTGAAATTCCGCAGTGGGGTGGATCGTAGCTGTCCTCGGGAGGAGTGTGCAGGTGAGGAGGAGACTATGGACCATTTTCTGCTTCATTGCCCCTTTAACATAGAGGTGTACAAACAGGTGGGGCGGGCCCTCGGTGTCCCTTTCCTCTCCAGGCTGGGTTATGCTGAGTGGGTGTATGGAGCATTCAATACTGGTGGTGGTTTTTGTTTAGATACACTTTTTCTAGTTAGCCTAGTAGTCCGTTATTTCACTTGGAACGCACGGTGTCAGGTCTGCATTCGGCATAAAATCCTTCCTGTTCAGGTGGTGGTGTATGACATTCTGCATGAGGTGGAGAAGATTCGAGTACTTGAGAGAGACAAGCGGAGTCAGGGGGCTTGGTTGAAGGCGTGGAGGGGTTTCAAGCCTCCCTGACTGCCAGGAGTCTCTTTCCCGGGTGTGGCTGTCTGTCTCTTATCACCCTAGATTATTATTTTTTGGATTCATTTTTGATAAATGGCTGCGTACATAGGTGATGGGTTGTGCCTCTTAGGCCCTCTCTGCTGCTTTATGTAAATAATTTTCTAAAAATGTGTTCGTAGTGGATTATGTATATATTGTAAATATTCTGAACATGGATGTGTATTCCTTGGATTTCTGTTGAAGTTTTGTACTATGGTTTTGTTTTTTACTTTTGTATAAAATTAGTTGCTTGATTCTTTTCAATAAAAGATCAATAGTGCCCCATCATTGGTATCAGTGGGAGGAATAGTGCCCCATCATTAGTATCAGTGGGAGGAATAGTGCCCCATCATTGGTGTCAGTGGGAGGAATATTGCCCCATCATTGGTGTCAGTGGGAGGAATAGTGTCCCATCATTGGTATCAGTTGGAGGAATAGTGTCCCATCATTGGTGTCAGTGGGAGGAATAGTGTCCCATCATTGGTGTCAGTGGGAGGAATAGTGTCCCATCATTGGTATCAGTTGGAGGAATAGTTCCCCATCACTGGTGTCAGTGGAAGGAATAGTGCCCCATCATTGGTATCAGTGGGAGGAATAGTGCCCCATCATTGGTATCAGTGGGAGGAATAGTGTCACATCATTGGTTTCAATGGGAGGAATAGTGCCCCATCATTCGTGTCATTGGAAGGAATAGTGTCCCATCATTGGTATCAGTTCGAAGAATAGTGTCCTATCATTGGTATCACTGGGAGGAATAGTGCCCCATCATTGGTGTCAGTTGGAGGAATAGTGTCCCATCATTGGTGTCAGTGGGAGGAATAGTGCCCCATCATTGGTATCAGTGGGAGGAATAGTGCCCCATCATTGGTATCAGTGGGAGGAATAGTGCCCCATCATTGGTGTCAGTGGGAGGATTAGTGCCCGATCACTTGTGTCCGTGGGAAGAATAGTGCCCCATGGTTGTGCCAGTGGATAGAATGGTGCCCATGGACCCCATAAAGGCAAGCAGACGGCCATATCCAGCCCACAGACCGCAGTTTGGAGACCACTGTAATCGCTCGCTCTAATAAAACATTCCAGGGTCACAGCTGCAGCCATGATTCTGGTAGAACCACTTAAACCCCCATTCATTTAGGGGAAGAAAAAAACCTTCCTTAAAGGGGCATTACATCAACCCCTGCCTATGCTTATACCCCAAAACAAAAACAAAAAATAGAAACAATGAAAAAAAAACAAAAAAAAAAAAGAAACAATGGCATGATTTGCATTTTAAATATATGCCTGGAGTTTGGCCTTTAAATCTGGCTGGTGACAGGGAAAGAATACAAGAAAATAACAGCAGAAACATCCATCCCTGAGATTCTTACAAATGCCCAAATCTGACCGGTTCTCTTTAAGCATATTGTATATTGCAATGATTTTTGAAAAGATGGAAAATAAGACTTCTGGTGAGTGAGTTGCGTCAGGAAGAAGAAGTGGGCTATAGGGATTCAGGAGGTCAGGGGTCGGGGGGGAGGGGGCTACAGTCAGGGGCGGGAGGGGTGGGGGTGGGGGGGGTCTGCAGCCAAGATGAAAATAAGAGCCACCCAGGAATATTGTGTTCCTGTTTCAGTATAGATGTGAAATGTTCCTCTCTGCCCGGAATCCAGCGGTACCCTTGGCTGGGTGTCGGTGGCAGACTTCGGCACGTACTCTATTTGTTCCACATTATCTCTGCCGATATACAGAATCCATTTAAACCGAGTTACGAGGAACAATATGAAGTGCATTGCCTTCGATCAGTTTGTCTAATTTCCCAGCAGTCCCCGGAGTGCGGCAGGTGGAATGTGACGCATCCTTCGCCAATAACAAACCGAACGCGGCCGGGAAATCACATTAAAACATGCAGAAATAGGAGTCTGTTTCTTCTCGGCATGAACTCGTTACCTTCACGTCGGTGAGCGGACTTTCCAGAGATTGAAATTCTAAATGGGTAATCAAACTCTATATTGTTTCCAGCCCGAGGGTCGCCGTCATCATTATCTCCCAGCGACGGAAGCCAGCCTTGAACCTTCCCCCCTCGCCGCAATCTTTCCGGTGCGAGAGTAATGGTCTTCGTTGCCCGGCTTTTCTCCCCGACCAATTTGCCAATAACGCAAATTACCGCTTGGGAAAAAAAAATCGCTCGGGCTGGAGGTTCAAGCGCCTGACCTTAGTGTAAATAGAGACAAAAAAAAAGGTTTTTCTGTGTGATTGAGGAGCGTTGTGTTGTGTTACGATCGTTTTCTAGGTTTTATTTCTCTGAAAAGCCCAATGGCATTGTGTGTTCAAGGCTTTGCCGAGCGAAGAGCGGCTTAGATCGGTTTACGAGGAAAGTTATACAATGTGGCGTTGGCTCCAACATTTGTCTATTAAATTCTTTGTGGTCATTGCTAGTTGTGTAACGGGAGCCACAAGGGCTGAATTTGATATTGCTTGGACCCGGGGCAAACGTTTTCTTGGAGACCCCACACCATGCAATTTCGCTCTCCACCCCAACATCCCAAAAAACAAACACACACCCATAGATTTATTGTATCTCTCGACACTTTAATGATGTAAACACCAAGAACTGGTCCACAAACAAGTCCTTACCTTGATCTGTTACAGTACAGACCTCCCAACGGTAGGAACAAAGGACCCCCCCCCTCCATCATTACACAGGACACCCCTCCCCCATACTACCCCCATCATTACACAGGACACCCCTCCCCCATACTACCCCCATCATTACACAGGACCCCCCTCACCCATACTACCCCCATCATTACACAGGACACCCCTCCCCCATACTACCCCCATCATTACACAGGACCCCCCTCACCCATACTACCCCCATCATTACACAGGACCCCCCTCACCCATACTACCCCCATCATTACACAGGACCCCCCTCACCCATACTACCCCCATCATTACACAGGACCCCCCTCACCCATACTACCCCCCATCATTACACAGGACCCCCCTCACCCATACTACCCTCATCATTACACAGGACCCCCCCCCTCCATCATTACACAGGACACCCCTCCCCCATACTACCCTCATCATTACACAGGACCCCCCTCCCCCATACTACCCCCATCATTACACAGGACACCCCTCCCCCATACTACCCCCATCATTACACAGGACTCCCCTCCCCCATACTACCCCCATCATTACACAGGACTCCCCTCCCCCATACTACCCCCATCATTACACAGGACCCCCCTCCCCCATACTACCCCCATCATTACACAGGACCCCCCTCACCCATACTACCCCCATCGTTACACAGGACCCCCCTCCCCCATACTACCCCCATCATTACACAGGACCCCCCTCACCCATACTACCCCCATCATTACACAGGACCCCCCTCACCCATACTACCCCCCATCATTACACAGGACCCCCCTCACCCATACTACCCCCATCATTACACAGGACCCCCCTCACCCATACTACCCCCATCATTACACAGGACCCCCCCCCTCCATCATTACACAGGACCCCCCTCACCCATACTACCCCCATCATTACACAGGACCCCCCCCCTCCATCATTACACAGGACCCCCCTCCCCCATACTACCCCCATCATTACACAGGACCCCCCTCACCAATACTACCCCCATCATTACACAGGACCCCCCTCCCCCATACTACCCCAATCATTACACAGGACCCCCCTCACCCATACTACCCCCATCATTACACAGGACCCCCCTCACCCATACTACCCCCATCATTACACAGGACCCCCCTCACCCATACTACCCCCATCATTACACAGGACCCCCTCACCCATACTACCCCCATCATTACACAGGACCCCCCTCACCCATACTACCCCCATCATTACACAGGACCATCCTCACCCATACTACCCCCATCATTACACAGGACTCCCCTCACCCATACTACCCCCATCATTATACAGGACCCCCTTCTCCATATTATCCCCATCATTGCACAGGACACCCTTCTCCCATACTACCCCCATCATTACACAGGACCCCCTCACCCATACTACCCCCATCATTACACAGGACCCCCCCCCTCCATCATTACACAGGACCCCCCTCCCCCATACTACCCCCATCATTACACAGGACCCCCCTCACCAATACTACCCCCATCATTACACAGGACCCCCCTCCCCCATACTACCCCAATCATTACACAGGACCCCCCTCACCCATACTACCCCCATCATTACACAGGACCCCCCTCACCCATACTACCCCCATCATTACACAGGACCCCCCTCACCCATACTACCCCCATCATTACACAGGACCCCCTCACCCATACTACCCCCATCATTACACAGGACCCCCCTCACCCATACTACCCCCATCATTACACAGGACCATCCTCACCCATACTACCCCCATCATTACACAGGACTCCCCTCACCCATACTACCCCCATCATTATACAGGACCCCCTTCTCCATATTATCCCCATCATTGCACAGGACACCCTTCTCCCATACTACCCCCATCATTACACAGGACCCCCTCACCCATACTACCCCCATCATTACACAGGACCCCCCTCACCCATACTACCCCCATCATTATACAGGACCCCCCTCACCCATACTACCCCCATCATTATACAGGACCCCCTTCACCCATACTACCCCCATCATTACACAGGACACCCCTCACCCATACTACCCCCATCATTACACAGGACCCCCTTCTCCATACTACCCCCATCATTAGACAGGACCCCCCTCACCCATACTACCCCCATCATTACACAGGACCCCCTTCTCCATACTACCCCCATCATTACACAGGACACCCCTCACCCATACTACCCCCATCATTACACAGGACACCCCCCCATCATTACACAGGACTCCCCTCCCCCATACTACCCCCATCATTGCACAGGACCCCCCTCACTCATACTACCCCCATCATTACACAGGACCCCCTCCCCCATACTACCCCCATCATTATACATGACCCCCTTCACCCATACTACCCCCATTATTACACAGGACCCCCCTCACCCATACTACCCCCATCATTATACAGGACCCCCCTCACTCATACTACCCCCATCATTACACAGGACCCCCTCCCCCATACTACCCCCATCATTACACAGGACCCCCCTCACCCATACTACCCCCATCATTATACAGGACCCCCCTCACTCATACTACCCCCATCATTACACAGGACCCCCCCTCACCCATACTACCCCCATCATTACACAGGACCCCCTCCCCCATACTACCCCCATCATTACACAGGACCCCCCTCCTATACTACCCCCATCATTACACAGGACCCCCCTCACCCATACTACCCCCATCATTACACAGGACCCCCCTCACCCATACTACCTCCATCATTACACAGGACCCCCTTCTCCATATTACCCCCATCATTACACAGGACCCCCCTCACCCATACTACCCCCATCATTACACAGGACCCCCCTCACCCATACTACCCCCATCATTACACAGGACCCCCCTCACCCATACTACTTCCATCATTACACAGGACCCCCTTCTCCATACTACCCCCATCATTACACAGGACCCCCTCTCCTATACTACCCCCATCATTACACAGGACCCCCTTCTCCATATCATCCCCATCATTACACAGGACCCCCTTCTCTATACTACCCCCATCATTACACAGGACCCCCTTCTCCATATCATCCCCATCATTGCACAGGACCCCCCTCACCCATACTACACCCATCATTACACAGAACCCCCCTCACCCATACTACCCCCATCATTACACAGGACCCCCTTCACCATACTACCCCCATCATTACACAGGACCCCCTCACCCATGCTACCCCCCATCATTACACAGGACCCCCTCACCCATACTACGCCCATCATTACACAGAACCCCCTTCACCATACTACCTCCATCATTACACAGGACCCCCTTCTCCATATTACCCCCATCATTACACAGGACCCCCTCTCCTATACTACCCCCGTCATTACACAGGACCCCCTTCTCCATACTACCCCCATCATTACACAGGACCCCCCTCACCCATACTACCCCCATCATTACACAGGACCCCCTCACCCATACTACCCCCATCATTACACAGGACCCCCTCACCCATACTACCCCCATCATTATTACACAGGACCCCCCTCACCCATACTACCCCCATCATTACACAGGACCCCCCCCTCCATCATTACACAGGACCCCCTCCCCCATACTACCCCCATCATTACACAGGACCCCCCTCCCCCATACTACCCCCATCATTACACAGGACTCCCCTCACCCATACTACCCCCATCATTACACAGGACCCCCCTCACCCATACTACCTCCATCATTACACAGGACCCCCTTCTCCATATTACCCCCATCATTACACAGGACCCCCTCTCCTATACTACCCCCGTCATTACACAGGACCCCCCTCACCCCTACTACCCCCATCATTACACAGGACCCCCCTCACCCATACTACCCCATCATTACACAGGACCCCCTCCCCAATACTACCCCATCATTACACAGGACCCCCTCCCCAATACTACCCCATCATTACACAAGACCCCCCTCACCCATACTACCCTCATCATTACACAGGACCCCCCTCACCAATACTACCCCCATCATTACACAATTCTCCCGCTCTACAAGACTCTGGTTCGGCCGCACGTGGAGTATGCTATCCAGTTCTGGGCACCAGTCCTCAGGAAGGATGTACTGGAAATGGAGCGAGTACAAAGAAGGGCAACAAAGCTAATAAAGGGTCTGGAGGATCTTAGTTATGAGGAAAGGTTGTGAGCACTGAACTTATTCTCTCTGGAGAAGAGACGCTTCAGAGGGGATATGATTTCAATATACAAATACCGGACTGGTGACCCCACAATAGGGAGAAAACTGTTTCACGGAAGGGAGTTTAACAAGACTAGTGGCCACTCATTAGAAGAAAAGAGGTTTAACCTTAAACTACGTAGAGGGTTCTTTACTGTAAGAGTGGCAAGGATGTGGAATTCCCTTCCACAGGCGGTGGTCTCAGCGGGGGGCACCGATAGTTTCAAAAAACTATTAGATAATCACCTGAATGACCACAACATACAGGGATATACAATGTAATACTGACACATAATCACACACATAGGTTGGACTTGATGGACTTGTGTCTTTTTTCAACCTCACCTACTATGTAACTATGGAACTATGCCCGAGACTGGCACTCTCCCCGTTCAAGGTTTACCTTACCTAGTTGGCTAATCACTGCTCACCGCCAGTAAAGCTTGTCCCTTTCCATGGTGTTAAAGTCCCTGCCTGTTTCAGGGGGTCCAAAGAAAAGGACACCACAGCTTAACTGGGTCTCACACACGAATAGTATTCAGCTTTTCCTCATAAGCATGTCCTGGTCCACATCACACCTCACTGAGATCTGATGGCTGATTCCTGTCCTTTTCAGCGCTTTCCTGTAGGCAGGAGAACCTTTTCAGGGTCACATTAGCCGTAGTCAGGGTTAGAGGTTCTTTCCCACCCAAAAGCTCTCCTGGAGCCTCTGAATTCCGGGTCTCATTTATGACTTCATTATCCTGGGATCACCCCAGAACCCCTAACCCTGCATGGGTGAGGACCCCTGAGTACTCACTGAGATCTGATGACTGCTTCTTGTCCTCTTCAGCCCTCTCCTGCAGGTGGGTTAACCTTTCCAGAACCACACTACCCATAGTCAGGGTTAGAAGCTCTTTCCCACCCAAAACCTCTCCGGGAGTCTCTGATGTCCTTTTCAGCACTCTCCGGTAGGCAGGAGAACCTTTTCAGGGTCACATTAGCTGTAGTCAGGCTTAGAGGTTCTTCCCACCCAAAATCTCTCCCAGAGCCTCTCAATTACGGGTCTCATTTATAACTTCATTTTCCTGGGAAAGCTACAAATCAGCTTTCCCTCTCTATTGGATCACCCCAGAACCCCTAACCATGCATGGGTGAAGACCCCTGAGTACTCATTGAGATCTGATGATTGCTTCCTGTCCTCTTCAGCCCTCTCCTGCAGGTGGGTTAACCTTTTTCAGGACCACAGTACCCATAGTCAGGGTTAGAGGCTCTTTCTCCCCAAAATCTCTCCCAGGGCCTCTGAATTCCGAGTTACATATAAGGACTTAATTATTCTGGGAAAGCTGCAAATCAGCTTTAGATCACCCCAGAACCCCTAACCCGGCATGGGTGAGGACCCCTGAGTACTGTGCTTCTTTTTATCTCCCTTGAAAGGGACCACAAACCCAACGGGGACACATACTATATTGGCCTTCCAGGACCCATCCCTCAACATCCTGTACAAATGTTTAGTTGCACTGATTGGTTGAAAAACCAAATTTGATAAGCATGTGGCCACCATTACACATTCTCTAAAGCCGCGTACACGCGAGCGGAATGTCCGACAGAAAAAAGTCCGACAGAAGCTTTTCATCGTCTATTCCGATCGTGTGTGGGCCTCATCGGACTTTCTTTTTTAAAAATTCTGACGGACCTGGAAATGGAACATGTTCTAAATATTTCCGACGGAACCAATTCCTATTGGGAAAACCGATCATCTGTATGCTGTTCCGACGGACCAAAAACGATGCATGCTCTGAAGCAAGTAGATGGAAGCTATTGGCTACTGGCTATTGAACTTCCTTTTTCTCGTCCCGTCGTAGGTGTTGTACGTCACCACGTTCTGGACGGTCAGACTTTGGTCGGGCTTTGGATTGACCGTGTGTAGGCAAGACCGCTTGAATGGAATTTTGTTGGAGTTCCGTCAGAGAAACCTTCGGAGTTTATTCCGACGGCAAAACCGGTCGTGTGTGCATAATATATGGCGGTGGTAGAGAATATTCTTAAGGTGGAGTGAACCATCTTCTTCTCTGCTGACTCATCTCAGAGTGGAATCTTCGTAACTTATTCTTCGCCATACTCATCTGCATTCGTGAATTTTTTTTGTAATCTAAGCGGTGTTGGGTTTGAAAAACACTAATGCCGCGTACACACGGTCGGACTTTTCGGCTACAAAAGTCAGACAGCCCATCCGACAGACTTTCGACGGACTTTTGGCGGACTTGCGGCAGATTTTCTAACGAACGGACTTGCCTACACACGATCACACCAAAGTCCGACGGATTCGTACGTGATGACGTACACCGGACTAAAATAAGGAAGTCGATAGCCAGTAGCCAATAGCTGCCCTAGAGTGGGTTTTTGTCCGTCGGACTAGCATACAGACGAGCGGATTTCTGGGTCCGGCGGAGTTACGACGTAAAGATTTGAAGCATGTTCCAAATCTAAAGTCTGTCAGATTTGTGGCTGGAAAAGTACGCTGAAAGTCCGGGGAAGCCCACAGACGATTGGATTGTCCGCCGGATTTGGTCCGTCGGCATCCGTCGGACTTTTGTAGACGAAAAGTCCGACCGTGTGTACGCGGCATAAGAATTCCCTTTTTAAGTGCAATAAACATATTTTTGTACTTCCTCCGGTTAATAAAATATATCATTGCCGGGTCTTATCACATTCCGTTGCTTCTTCCCTACACTACAGCAAGTAATAAATCTGTCATCCAATGATCTAATGATCAAATGAATTCAGTCTAATTATATACAAACTTTGCCAAAGCAATCGTGGTTTATATATCATCCCCAAAGTGTCAAGAAGGAAATTTGCATGACTTGTGTCTCCAGCTGAGAAGAGACAACTCAGGTCAAATATAAAGAATAGTCATTGTCTATCCTCCCCCCTGGGGGGGGTGGGGGTTGGGGGGGGGGGCACCTGTAGATGAGGGCCCCCATCTTTTGTCTCTTGCTGTTTTTGCCTTGGATTTAATCTGTGATCATTTTTCTCTGAGTAGCAGAAAGAGAGCAATACATCAATAACAACACAGAGAACATAATTAATTCTTGTTTTTCTGTTCATATATACCACAGGGACAATAATCTTAGAAAGTCTTCAATTTTATTAGTGTATAAGGTGGATGTCCAATATATCATCGCGATACATTTAGTCACTTCTTCCTGGCTGCACCTGGAAACAATTACTGCATGCTGGATTAACCCTTTCATGCCTGGAGATCAATGAAGCCTGGATGCCTAGGTCAAATTTAGCAGCCTCAGTACGCATCAGTTAACTCAACTAAAAACTCTCTATTTTTTTTTTTACAATTTTTTGTTATGGATTTAATTTGGTGTACTGTTTTAATTGTGGACATAAATGTGTACATCTATATATACTACTATCTACAACTATCTATACTATAATTGTCCTATACAATTAGAGCATTAAAAAAATTGATTAATTAAAAAGGTTTTATATATATATATATATATATATATATATATATATATATATATATATATATATATATATATATACCCGACAGAGGCACACTGCCACCTACAGGCTGCAGTGGCCTGTACAAGCTGAAACTATGAGGAAAGATTAGGAACTTAAAGTGGGGTTCCACCCAAAAAAACAAAAATACATGAAAAATCCTAAAAAAAACCCCCCAAAAAAACATTTGGATATTTTTTTTTTTAACTTACCTCGAAATGCCTGTTGCTAAGGGGTCCCTCGTAGTCTACCCCTTCCTTTGCCTGGGCTGATGACATCACTTCCCCCTCGGCACAGGAAGGGCTCCGCTCTGCTCCCTCCCTCCTGTCAATCATCTGGGACCCATTACAGGTCCCAGGTGACTGAGAGGCCAATCACGGCGCGCAGCGCCACTCGCGCATGCGCAGTGGGTGCCAGGCTGTGAAGCCACAGCCCGGCGCCCACAGTTGCAATGCCGGCGCCGCTGAACGGAGGGGGAGACGAGCGGGGCTTCGATCCCCCGCATCGCTGGACCCTGGGACAGGTAAGTGTCCAATTAAAAGTCAGCAGCTGCAGTATTTGTAGCTGCTGACTTTTATTTTTTATTTTTTTTACTGGACCCCCTGGGTGGAACTCCTCTTTAATTTATTCTCTCTTGAGAAGAGGAGATTAAGGGGAGATACGATCACCATGTATAAATATGTAAGGGGTCCATATAGTGAACTTGGTGTTGAGTTATTATTCACTTTACGGTCAACACAGAGGACAAGGGGGCACTCTTTACATCTAGAGGAAAAGAGATTTAATCTCCAAATACGGAAAGGTTTCTTCACAGTAAGAGCTGTGAAAATGAGGAATACACTCCCTCCAGAGGTGGTTCTGGCCAGCTCAGTGGATTGCTTTAAGAAAGGCCTGGATTCTTTCCTAAATTTACAGAATATATCAGGGTACTAACACTTATAAGTTGGTTCAGGGAAAATCCGATTGCCTCTCTGGGATCAGGAAGGAATTTTTTTTGCTGTAGCAAATTGGATCCTGCTTTTCTGGGTTTTTTTTCGCCTTCCTCTGGATCAACTTTGGGTATAGAATTGGGTATATGGGATTGTATGAAATTTTTTATTTTATTTATTTAATTTATTTATTTATTTTGGTTGAACTGGATGGACTTGTGTCTTTTTTCAACCTGACTAACTATGTAACTATATATATGTGTATATATATATATATATGTGTATATATATATATATATATATATATATATATATATATATATATATATATATGGTGTGTCCATTAAACAGCGAGACTGTGATCCAACCTAGTAAACAAAGCAGTCAGAACCGGTTATAACTGCATGTGTGGTGACCTTGAACATGTTTGAACCTGCATGACAAGCAGCAACACTCTATGATATTCAGTTGATTGTGAGTCGCCATTTAGTTTGGTTGTGTTTTCTGTAAAAATGCTAAGTTTAAAAGCTGAACAATGTGTCAACTTGAAATTTTTTGTAAAACTGCTCAAAAAACAGGAACAGAATGTTTTCAAATGCTTACGTCAGCTTATGGGAATGACAGCCTGTCTCGCGCGCATGTGTTTGCGCAAAAGATTCAGAGAGAGATGTGAGAATGAATTCACAAAAGTTAAATCCGTGCTTAAAGGGACACGTTTCGAGTCATTTGATGCTGTAAAGAAGAAATTGGTGGATGTGTTTAAACAGCTGACAGAACTTGATTTTCTCCATGCCTTCGACCAGTGGAAAACAAGAATGAAGCAATGTATTAGTGCAAATGGGAAATATATTGAAGGGGACAAGCATTAAATTTGTAATACATATAAATAAAGGTGAGTTAATTAATTAGTCTCATTATTTAATAGACACACCTCGTATATATATATCGTATTTCACACAAGTAAGTACACCCCTCACATTTTTGTAAATCTTTTCTTCTCTCTTTTCATGTGACAACACTGAAGAAATGACACTGGTCTACAATGTAAAGTAGTGAGTGTACAGCTTGTATAACAGTGTAAATTTACTGTCCCCTCAAAATAACTCAACACACAGCCATTAATGTCTAAACCGCTGGCAACCGATGAGATACTGTATATATACAAGGTGTGTCTATTAAATAATGAGACTATATATACATATTTATATAATGTTTAAAGTGATTGTAAAGGTAAAATATAAAACAAAATGTCTATACTTACCCGCTTTGTGCAATTGAGAGGCCCTGAATCTTCTTTTATCGGGTCCCCCCGCCGGTGGTCCTGGCCCCTCCTCTCTGTCCAGTACCCCCAGGGGAAGCTGCCCCATGGGGGCCCTCGTGCATGCTCGCTCCCGACTCGGCCCCTACCCCCTGCTCCCTTGTCATCGGCTTTGATTGACAGCAGCGGGAGCCAATGGCTCCCCAGGGCCCCAGCAAAGCCAGTGAGACCTGGAAGTGAGGGGAGAGAAGAGCTGCAGACATGCACGGCACTGGATAGAATGAGGGTTTAGGTAGGTAAAAGGAGGGGGTGAGAGGGGGGGATGCCGATGCCTTAACATTTTTTTTCCCATAATGCATATACTGTATACCATAAAAAAAATGGTAAAAATTAAAATAACAAAAAATAAAAACGACTGACACCAGTGGTGGAGCTACCAGGGTCACAAAGGTTGCACTTGCGCCTCCGTTATTAGTCACTGACATCATAGTGGGTTAGGACAGGGTAATCTAAGGACTGGACATAAATACAAATCCTTTGGCAAATAAAAAATCTATATCTGTATTCTATTTATCATTTCATATAGATCAGCCTTAAACATATGAAGGGTTTTTGATCATGTAAGCAAATTAGTAAATGTATCACGACACACAGCTATTGAGTGACACCCTAGTCCCCTAGTCCTTCTAGCGCCAGACTATTGTCCTTCAGAGGTACCACTTCCCAGAAATAATTGGAAAGTGTTGTTTGCTGTGCAAAGTGTTCCCACGTTCTTCTTAAACCCATGTGAGTATTCATTTGGATTAACTTAGCCAGATGTATAGTAAGTCACGTAATTGCCACACTGCCTCCGACTGTGACTGAATCTTGTTATTTCCCTCAAAAAGATTGTTTTGTGTACCACCTGTAAAGCGCCATGTGACATTTCTGGTTTATTACTGAGTGCTAAATGTGTCTACGTTCCTCTCCACATGAAATGTACAGGTCATCTTTTTACAGCAGAAAATCATTTATTGAGGCCGATCATTTGGTCTCAGATAGTTGTATATGTTTAACGTGAAAGTATCTCCAACATAACAAATTCAAACCCAACCATTCTCAATCAGGGTTCTGTGGAACTCCAGGGTTCCTCCAAAGTTTTAAGCTATGGCTAATTGACCATCTGATGGTGCTTTCATGGTTTCAGAGTCAACGTCACTTCTCAGAGCCAGTGAAGTGGCATTGGCCTATTTAGCCATCTTATTTAGCCATCAGTGAGAAGAACATTCTTCTCACTGATCACCAATGTAAGGAACATTCTTCTCACTGATCACCAATGTAAGGAACATTCTTCCCACTGATCACCAATGTAAGGAACATTCTTCTCACTGATCACCAATGTAAGGAACATTCTTCCCACTGATCACCAATGTAAGGAACATTCTTCTCACTGATCACCAATGTAAGGAACATTCTTCCCACTGATCACCAATGTAAGGAACATTCTTCTCACTGATCACCAATGTAAGGAACATTCTTCTCACTGATCACCAATGTAAGGAACATTCTTCTCACTGATCACCAATGTAAGGAACATTCTTCTCACTGATCACCAATGTAAGGAACATTCTTCTCACTGATCACCAATTTAAGGAACATTCTTCTCACTGATCACCAATGTAAGGAACATTCTTCTCACTGATCACCACTGTAAGGAACATTCTTCTCACTGATCACCAATGTAAGGAACATTCTTCTCACTGATCACCAATGTAAGGAACATTCTTCCCACTGATCACCAATGTAAGGG
Organism: Aquarana catesbeiana; assembly: GCF_042186555.1. Lineage (NCBI taxonomy): Eukaryota > Metazoa > Chordata > Amphibia > Anura > Ranidae > Aquarana > Aquarana catesbeiana. The sequence goes on from NC_133334.1 coordinate 278,764,295, forward strand.
GCATTCTTCTCACTGATCACCAATGTAAGGGGCATTCTTCTCACTGATCACCAATGTAAGGGGCATTCTTCTCACTGATCACCAATGTAAGGAACATTCTTCTCACTGATCACCAATGTAAGGGGCATTCTTCTCACTGATCACCAATGTAAGGGGCATTCTTCTCACTGATCACCAATGTAAGGGACATTCTTCTCACTGATCACCAATGTAAGGAACATTCTTCTCACTGATCACCAATGTAAGGAACATTCTTCTCACTGATCACCAATGTAAGGGGCATTCTTCTCACTGATCACCAATGTAAGGGGCATTCTTCTCACTGATCACCAATGTAAGGGACATTCTTCCCACTGATCACCAATGTAAGGAACATTCTTTCCACTAATCACCAATGTAAGGAACATTCTTCTCACTGATCACCAATGTAAGGAACATTCTTCTCACTGATCACCAATGTAAGGAACATTCTTCTCACTGATCACCAATGTAAGGAACATTCTTCTCACTGACCACCAATGTAAGGAACATTCTTCTCACTGATCACCAATGTAAGGAACATTCTTCTCACTGATCACCAATGTAAGGAACATTCTTCTCACTGATCACCAATGTAATGAACATTCTTCTCACTGATCACCAATGTAAGGAACATTCTTCTCACTGATCACCAATGTAATGAACATTCTTCTCACTGATCACCAATGTAAGGAACATTCTTCTCACTGATCACCAATGTAAGGAACATTCTTCTCACTGACCACCAATGTAAGGAACATTCTTCTCACTGATCACCAATGTAAGGAGCATTCTTCCCACTGATCACCAATGTAAGGGACATTCTTCTCACTGATCACCAATGTAAGGAACATTCTTCTCACTGATCACCAATGTAAGGAACATTCTTCCCACTGATCACCAATGTAAGGAACATTCTTCTCACTGATCACCAATGTAAGGAACATTCTTCTCACTGATCACCAATGTAAGGGACATTCTTCCCACTGATCACCAATGTAAGGAACATTCTTCTCACTGACCACCAATGTAAGGAACATTCTTCTCACTGATCACCAATGTAAGGAACATTCTTCTCACTGATCACCAATGTAAGGAGCATTCTTCTCACTGATCACCAATGTAAGGAACATTCTTCTCACTGATCACCAACGTAAGAAACTTTCGGCCCACTTTCCTGCAAATCTTTTAAGGGTTCCTCTTGGGTAAAAAAGGTGGAAAATGGCTGGTCTAAAAGCTATTAAATCGGTAAAGCATAGTCTAGTATATATTAATAATACATAGTCCATAGTAAATAAATGGTACACAGTTCATAAAACTCAGTCTATAGTACACATAAATAAAACATCTTTGTTAAAGCGGAGTCCGTAGTACACATGAATAATACATAATCCATACAGCAGGGCGGATAGTATACATAAACTATACATAGTCCATAAGAGCAGGTGTCACGGTGTGCCGGCATGTACTATTTATTTTCAGCAAAGCCGCGGGATCCGCCAACCTAAACACACAACCAATGAATCAAAGAAACACATTATAATCGTACATGCAATATCATTATATGATCATCATACAAACAAATGTGGTCTGAGCAAGAAGCTTGAATTAGGTCTCAATGCGTTTCACAGATGCTTATTGTATGTAATCTGCTACATGTGCTTGGTAAAAAAAAAAATCCCAAAAAGTGTATTTTGATTGATTTTTGTGAAAGTTGTAGCATCTACAAACTATGAGATATATACTGGAATTTGTATTTATTTATTTATTTTTATACTACTATTGGCGGGGACCAGCGACTTGGGGCTCTGATAGTGCGACGGTCAATCTGACACTTACTGAATGTTTGTGGGAACTGACAAACTGCCACTGACTAATACAGTGTTCAGTGATAATACTATACGCTGTCACTGTACTAACGACACTGGCTGGGAAGGGGTTAACATCTCAGGGTAATCAAGGGGTTAAATGTGTGCCTAACAATGTGTAATGTGTGCTGCTATTTACTAAAGATCACTTTGTTTCTTATCCCTGCTTTGCAGGGATAAGAAGCAGAGAGATTGTTCCCTCTGTATGGAGGTCTGTGTTACTTGTCAACACAGGACTCCGGGCTGTGATTGGACACAGCCGATCAGCAGGTCCCGGCCCGTGAATCATTGATTGGGACATGCTGGCACTTATGAGCATTCCTCTCAACGTTTTGAGATGGGAACAAGGGGACACCTATTAGCAAAAGTATGTGGCATAGGACACACCCCCTGCCACGCTCCCTTAAAGGAGATATATACAAACAAAATGGTCAGATCGTTTTTTTACGGTGCACCGGTCAGTGAGGTCACAAGGGGGCAGGGCCAGGTGACGTCACCAGGGGGCCCCACCCCTTTACCTATTTAAGAAGTGTCAAACGGCGGAGCAGGTATACTGCGGGAGCGTTTGTCGCAAACAGGGCTTTTTTTGGTCCGGAGGTGGCAGCAGGCGCTGGGGGGGACATTTTTTTTTTCTTTTTTTAATAAAGGAATTGCCAAAAATGTTTGTACTGTCTTTATTCACTTTCACACTTATTTGGTGAATGGGTAAGGGTACAATGTACCCCATACTCATTCACATGGGCAGGGGGCAGGATCTGGGGACCCCCTTGTTAAAGGGGGCTTCCAGATTTCGGTAAGCCCCCCGCTTGCAGACCCCTACCACCAAAGCCCAGGGTTGTGGGCAAGAGGCCCTTGTCCCCATCAATATGGGGACAAGCTGCTTTGGGGGGGCAGAGCCCCCCAGAGCACCCCCCCATGTTGAGGGCATGTGACCTGGTATGGTTCAGGAGGAGGGGGCCCTTTCCTGACCTGCCAGGCTGCATGCTCAGATGACAGTCTGTATGGATTCTGGGGGGGACCCCACGCCGTTTAAAAAAAAAAAAATTGGCGTGGGGTTCCCCTTAAAATCCATACTAGACCAGAATGCAATCATACGCATTGGGGGGCACGCTTTTTTTTTTTTTTTTTTGTAATTGCCAGCTTTTTTTTTTTTACATTCAGCTGACAGCGAATGAGTCATTGGTTGTTAAGGATGCAGCATCCTGCTTCCCGGCCTGCTCCTTAGCAACCAGCTTTATGCGATAAATTACCGCATGAAAAAAATGCAGTATTTACCGCTCGATAGAACAAACACCACATTCGTTATTTAACGCAAAATTCACTGATTTGCCGCAATCGTTATTTTACCGTATTTTATTAACCGTTAAATTAACTTTTAGGGAATTGACCCCTATGTTCCAAATCAGGGGCAGTCCTGCGAAATCAGGGGCAGTTGGGAGCTATGCGCATGCGTACGTCCAGAACCTGAAAGTAGGGAGCAACCTACGGGAACGTCACTTTGCCTACACCGGCCCTCCCATCTGCAACAGTACCCTGCGGGCGGGACGTGGTTAAGTGAAGAACATGCATCATCTCTTTCCATGGATCCCTGGATGAGGAGGGCCGCCCCAGAGGCAGAATCTTCAGATCTGAAGTTTTTGCCCCCCAAAAAACAAAAGAACTTGTATAGGACCTCAGAACTCCCGGAGATTGTATCCTTTTACTTTGAAAGTTGCTTTTTTTTCCCCCTTCTGCTCTGATTGTTGCTGGTAATTCCCCAACTAAATAGTTACAAATAGTTACAAATTTCCGGAGATCGTATCGTTTTACTTTAAAAGTTGCTTCTTTTCCCCTTCCGCTCTGATTGTTGCTGGTAATTCTCCAACTAAATAGTTACAAATTTCCAAAACACTTTCGCCATATTGGAACATTAGCGTGATCGCGTCCTGCTGGCCGGGAGAGTCTGTTGGATGACACATTATGTGTTGGTTTTTGTTTGTCTGGGTGGAGACAGCTGCATAACCCAGATGGTGGAAATGGATACGGCAGGATTTGGAATACGTCTCTTGCAGTGAAGTCTTTAGTCTTTAAACTAGGCCGGCGCTGACATACCGATCATAGGTTTATGACTGCTCCCCCCCCCCACCCCGCGCGTTACGGCCAATTGGCTGCTGCGGCGGATCATGTTGCAGGGAAGATGGGGGGGGGCTGGTCCCGACACATGTACTCTCTGAACTATATCCATACGATGTCACCATTCCAAATTACTGGCCAAGAAATAGAAAAGAAGGCACAATAAACACAGAAATATAGGGACACAAAACAAACATCATTTTTTTCTACTTTGACTCATTATGTAATAAAAATTTGCAGAGAGAGATTCTGAGCTCCAAAATCTGATATTCAGAACAAACTACGCCAGAAGTGTGAGCTTCAGCTGTTGGTAACAGAGGACGAACGATCGCAGGGTCTTCCGAACTATTAGGCTGGATTCACATCTATGCATGTTGCTTTTGAGCGTTTCTACAGTGCTTTTTTTTCTGTGCTTACCGCGTTTTTTTTTTACTGCAATTTTATCACGATTTTGCTGATCACAATGTAAACACACTTGCTGATTATCGGCATTCCTTTCCTCATTCTGTCACAGCAGGAGGAGAGGAGAGCTGGTAACCAGCAAGTGTGACAGGGGACATCTACACTGATAATCAGAGCAGCCCCAACAGTGCCCATCAGTCCGGCCTATCAGTGCCCATCAGTGCTGCCTCATCATTGCCACTTCATCAGTACTCATCAGTGCAGCCTCATCAGTGCCCACCATTGCAGCCTCATCAGTGCCCATCAGTGCTGCCTATCATTGCCCATCAGTGCTGCCTATCAGTGCCCATCAGTGCTCCCTATCAGTGCCCATCAGTGCAGCCTCATCAGCACAAATCAGTGCTGCCTATCAGTGTCTCCTCATAAGTGCCGCCTATCAGTGCCTATCAGTGCAGCCTAATCAGTACTCATCAATGCAGCCTTATCACTGCCCATCGGTGCAGCCTTTCAGTGCCCTTCAGTGCAGCCTCATCAGTGCACATCAGTGCTGCCTATCAGTGTCTCCTCATAAGTGTTGCCTTTCAGTGCCCATCAGTGCCGCCTATCAGTGATAGCTCATCAGTGCCACCTCATCAGTACTCATCAGTGCAGCCTCATCAGTGCCCATCAGTGCTGCCTATCAGTGCCCATTAGTGTAGCCTCATTAGCACAAATCAGTGCTGCCTATCAGTGTCTCCTCATAAGTGCTGCCTATCAGTGGCCATCATTGCTGCCTATCAGTGCCTCCTCATCAGTACTCATCAATGCAGCCTCATCAGTGCCCATCAGTGCTGCCTATCATTGCCCATCAGTGCAGCCTCATCAGCACAAATCAGTGCTGCCTATCAGTGTCTCCTCATAAGTGCTGCCTATCGGTGCCCATCAGTGCCGCCTATCAGTGCTGCCTATTAGTGCCCATCCGTGCTGCCTCATCAGCGCACATCAGTGAAGGAGAAAAACTGTCAGTTTTGTAAACAGAAACTAAGAACCTTTTTTTTTTTTTTTAATTTCAGTCTTTTTGTTTTTTTAGCAGAAAAATAAAAATAAAATCCCCAGCAGTGATTAAATATATACAAATGTAATTTGCGTACAGTGTTGTCATTCAAAGTGTGACAGCTCTGAAAGCTTAAAATTGGCCTGGGCAGGAAGGGGGTGAAAGTGCCCGGTGTTGGAGGGGTTAAACTGGAACGTAAATGAGGATTAAAAGATAAAGAAGCTGCATACTCAGTAGGTGATTAAATCAGCTGCTGAAATTGCTTGAGAACTTGGGGGGGTGGGGGGGGTGGGGGGAGTTTAATAATCACTTTGACTGTAAACTCGGATGAAGCTCGCATACCTGCCCTGGAACTGATGATTGCAGATTGGCTGCATCTGCCTGAGCCGTCTGGTTTATGACAGGGTCTCTTTGATAAAAGAGGATCATTATGTGCCAATCAGAGGGGGCTGTTGCTATCGTTGTCCACAAGGAGCCCGGCAGCTCCCGGCTGTTTTTTTTTGAGAATATTCAAATAAAGGCAATTATCGGTGCATGGTAAACAAGGTGCAGGCATTAGGTGTTCTATTTACAGTAAATACCGCAATACTTATACATACAGAGTATATTTTCTACTCTATTCCCTGCAGCTTCCAAATGACTGGAAGACCTCGTTATCTCACATTTTAATTGCGCAGTTGACCTTCAGTTTTCTATTTTGCTGACAAATCCCAGCACGGCGATGGGTAATATCCTGCAGAAGAAATAATCGGGTGGAATTGCGTGACGGAAGGAACAAGACACCATTTTAACTGGAAGTGAATGGAAAGTCTGTTCTGGGTTCTTAAAGGATAACTAAACCCAAGAACAAAAAATGTAATAGGCTGCAGGTTACAGTTCATAGATATGGTGGCTGCCTTTGTCTCCTTTTTTTTAACTTCTTCTCACCCACGCTATAGCCAAAAGACATGTACAGCGCTGGCTTCCAGTTCTGGGAGGGTGTCCATGGACGTCGTCCCAGAACCCTGCCTCTCGTGTGCCCCCTGGGGCGGGCATCTGGCACATTCTTCCAGGCAGCCCAGCTAGAAATCTGCCTGTGTTCCCTGAGGTCCCAGCTTCTGCCGAGCTAGGGGGGGGCAAGTCTGTCAGATATTGGAAGGAGCCATACAAGTATCCATGGCAGACTCCAATCCCCTTCCAGCAGGACTTCCATCCTCTGGCTCTGCACCTTGGATGCTGTATCCTCTTCAACCAGGTAGGGAAGCTTGAGGGTTCTGAGCTAGTCCCCAACCAGGCTCTGGCCTACTCAGGAAAAACCATGTCACACCTCCCCAGGATGCAGTCCAGGAGGAAGGAAACGTCAACACTTATATCTCCGCCCAGCATGCACCACTGGTCGGGAACCTCCTGAGGCTTACCATAAGGGACATAAATGCTCATTAGCCCAAGTGTCATGTTCAGGGGTTAGGCTCGGAGACCAGTAGTTATAGCAGTAGAAAGATTACAGGAAGAGTACACAGGCAGGTCATTCTGGTGGATGACACAGGCTCACCCGAGGCACGGGGACTAAGCACCACCCATTAATCACCAGAGGTCCTGATGGTGGGAATAGGTTTTGCTGCATGCTAGTACCAGGTCGCTGTCCTTAGGATCACCCCACCAGGAGGTAAGCAAGGCAAGGTTCAGAAACATATCAGTAACGACGATCTGGACAGCAGCAGGACAGACAAGAGTGAGATATTGGCTGGAGAGAGCACAATAATCTGGCAAACAGGAAGTGCAAAGCCATGGCTTTAATAGGAAGTTCACGGGAGGAACATGGAGTTCAAGGTTCAAGACACACAAGACACAAGGCAAGGTTGTCTTAAGAGATCAGGCAGAATGCTGTCCAGCATCTCAGGTAACTCAGCAAGAAGAGAAACCACCAGGCACCCCAGGGGTCGTAGGTTCAGACCCGGGCCCTGATACCAAAACTGTGACCGTCTCCATGATTATTGCCTTGAGTGCCAGTGACACCCAGTGCAGCAACTCTCAACCTAAGGGAGAAACCGAGTGAAGATACTATAAATTGGCCTGGGCAAACTACTACCCAGGAATGTGTAACCTCCTAGACACTTCCAATGACAAGGTGGCTACACGTAGGATTTTTTTTGCACGAAAGATCCTACAGCTGATAAATCGGTTACAAGTCCCGGGAGCACAGCCTGGGGGCCTGGGGGCCTGGGTCCACCTTTAAAATGAGCCCCATTTTCAACGATGGGACCGGAGAACAGAGACTGCAAACATCTGCAAACATCATCTCATAAAGATGGATTGCCGTTTTCCAAACCTGAGCTGGAATATAAATGTGGAAAAAAATGAGCACGTGGGCTTTCAATTTCCATCATCTCTAGTGAGTAATTGCAGGTAATAATAAGTGGCTATTGTGTACGGCTTAGAACATGCAAAAAAAAAACGATAATGATATTAAAATTTCCAGCTTGACTCCCCTTGCACGGGCCACTTACCGTATGAAACTCTTAAATGCCTTTTGACAAAATATATCAATCTGCATTTGACATCTGCGGAGTCGGTATTGTTTGACGCCAGGCCCATGGGGACGTATGAAATAAGCTCTTTAATTGCCTTTAGGATGATAGAACAAAAATCATTACATTGATGAAACATTACATTTGGTATGGTTAGTTTGCTTTGTTATTTCCAGATAATTTCTCCCTGCTATTTGCCTCTGGCTCTGTTTCCACTAAGCCATGAGTAAATAGGCCTGTTCTAGAATGCTGGAGAGCGGGTATTTATAGGGAAATTCCAACTTTGAATGACATTGATCCATTGGCTCCACGCATGCCTCCCCGTAATTCTTGATTAATACATTGCTGGCCTTTATTTTGAGCTTCCAAAGGGCGTTTTTGGCTGCAGCGGGATATGTTTAAGGGGAAATCCAATGAGGATGGAAAATGTTGCCTTGAAGTGCTCTCATGGGGAGCAACCTATGTGCTGATTGTCTTTGAGTTTATGGGATTTATATTAAGGTTGTTGTCTATTGCTGATGTTATACACTATTACCAAAAGTATTGGGACACCTGCCTTTAGATGCACACGAACTTTAATGGCATCCCAGTGTAGCGGGACCCCCGTAGGGGCATGCTAAGTGATGTGGCCCCACCTGTCACCCTGCTCGACCTGGCATTCAATCCTCTCTACTGGCTCCACCCCCAGCTCTGACTGTTTCCTCTCAGTCCTCTCTGGCATGCCTCTCCAGTCCTTCCGACTGCGCTTGTCACTCACCGGCCCTCCTGGCTGCAACCGGTGGTTCCCTCCTGAAGACTTGCCTGGCAGTACTAGCTCCTGCTGTCCTCTCTGACTCCTCCTGTGCCTCCTGTTCAGATCCTTCATGCTTTCCTGAAGGCTCTGTACTGCACCCAGGCCCAAGGTGGGGTGGTTAAGGTCAGTTTGGTTTATTTAACTTTGTGTTTTTCCGCAATTGATTAATAATTGTGTACTGACACTTTATTTATTTATTTTTAGATTTTTTTTTCTTATATTTCTGTGATTAATCAAAAAAAAAAAAGTAAATATATATATATATATAATTTTATGTGTGTTTCTGCTAATTGGGCTGGGTTCACACTATTGCAAATTGGATTCGCCGCATCCAGTTCCCATAGCAGAAGATTGTGCCTGGCTCTCTATGGAGCCGGTTCACACATCTCTGGAACGGCTCCGGTGCGAATTGCACAAGAGTCCTGACCGTCTTTTGGTCCGTTTCAGGTCCAATTTCAGCCAAAAATTTGGGCTGCAATCGGACCTGAACCGGTGAATGGAGATGCACCGGACCCCCTGCTGTGCTCTAGTGTGAACCCAGCCTTAAAGGGGTTGTAAGCCCTTGTGTTTTTTCATCTTAATGCATCCTATGTCCTGCATCCTGGCAGTGACCTACCCCCCAGTACCCCTGTTTTACTTACCTGACCCCCCATATTTCCCTCGGCGGAGACACAATGTCCCTCTCTGCACGGGTTCCTGGCTCTTGATTGGATAGATTGATAGCAGCGCAGCCATTGGCTCCCGCTGCTGTCAATCGAATCCAATGACGCGGGTGCTGGGGGTCCGGGGCCGAGTCCGGCATTCGTGGCTATGGACACCGAATGCTGGACTCAGGAGCGCACCAGCAAGGTAACCCCCTCGGGAGAGAGAGCGCTTCTCATAGGGGGTTATCTGATGCGGGGAGGAGCTTCCAGCCCCAGAAGAGGAGGTTCGGGGCCACTCTGTGCAAAACGAGCTGCACAGTGGAGGTACGTATGACATGTTTGTTATTTTAATTTAAAAAAATCAAGGGTTTACAATCACTTTAAAGGGGAGTTCCATTCCCCCTCTCCCTCCCCCCCTTATTATTATTTTTTTTGGTTTCCTCCCCGCTTACCTGATGCTAGGTTGTACACAGTTCAGATACCCATCCACACAGTGGATTCATCCTCTTCTCAGCAGCCGCTGTTGGGTCCCTGAGGCCCCATGTTTATCTGTGAGGGTCATTGGAAGGCTGTGCCAGCTCCTCTGGGTTCTGGTCTCCGATGACACACCACTAGTCCCACCACTAGAGTTGCGATCCCCATTGGACCACCCAGGGCCTAAGCCTGTAAGGTAACCGATACAAAAACAGAGCTGTGCCACCCCAGGTAGGAATGATTGCTCCCTTCAACCTGGTGGTGCAGGTCCAGTCCGCAGCCTACATAAGAGCCAATTGTTCCAGAAAGGTTGACCGCACTCCCAGGTATGAAGCAATGATGATTACTTTATTGAAGATTAAAAATCCATCAAGATACATCATGTGAGACATCACGAGTCCTCTATGCAGGCATGGCAAGATTAACGCGTTTCACGAATCGAGGTTTGCTTAGATTATGACAGACCTTCTGTAAGGACCCAACAGAAGGTCTGGCACTTCCTCACTCTGTTTACACCAATTAAAAACAAGTCTTGGGGGAGGCCCCACGTTATTTCTCATCTCATCGCCTTGACTCTCCATTTTTTTTTTTTTTCTTTAAAACTTGCCTGGTCTCGATTTCATCCGTCTCTTCATTTGTTTGATAAACTCATATTTATATTTAATTCTGTCCAGTCACGAAGAGCTTATTCTGCGAGATTATTTCCCCCGAGTCCTGAATGTTATTTAGATCCAGAGATGTTTTCTAACTTGTCTGCTCTATAAAAGGTGTTAATGTTCTCGGCACAAAACCTCCGTCTTGGCTAATAGCACTGTTTAGCGCCGATGACGGCCCAGACAGCAGGTCTGATCTGGCTCATCTCATTGTTAGCATACGAAATACATTTTAATCTGTCCAAAAAAAAAAAAAATGGACAAGGACTTGCATGGAGAAAGGAGCAAACAATTGGTTTTGAGTACAGCTGAAAGCTAACCAAAGAAAGGTGAAATTAAAAAAAAAAAGGCCAACCCATTGCATTTCTACAGCAATGCTCTGAAAGACATTGAAGGAGTCTAACATCTAGTTGGGCTAAAATATTGAAAAAAAATTACATTTAATAGGTTTGTTCCTAAGTCGAATTTGTTTGTAAATCGGAACAGTACATTTTTAAGTCTAACTCCAGCATGTGCAATAATGTGGGATGTTCCAGGTGCTTCTGGGCTTGCATTTGTGTTATTTGGGGCTCCTGAGGCCATGCAATACTGCAGTGTGGGATGCGTCTGGTGCTGCAAGATTGCTGCTCAGCTGTACCCGGGACCAGCGTGAGGCGCAACGGCAGTGACGTTGCGCCACCTCCCTTCATAAGTAGCAGTCGATCGTAACTCAGGTGTTTGTATCTCGGGGACTGCCTGTATAGACTATCTGGCCAAATGTACACTATATTTACCAAAAGTATTGTGACGCCTGCCTTTACACGCACATGAACTTTAATGAGATTCCAGTCTTAGTCCGGAGGGTTCAATATGGAGTTGGCTCCGCCCTTTGCAGCTATAACAGCTTCAACTCTTCTGGGAAGGCCGTCCACAAGGTTTAGGAGGGTGTCAATGGGAATTTGTGAGGTCAGGCACTGATGTTGGAGGAGAAGGCTTGGCTCGCAGTCTCCGCTTTAATTAATCCCAAAGGTGTTCTATTGGCTTGAGGTCAGGGCTCTGTGCAGGCCAGTCAAGTTCCTCCACCCCAAACTCGCTCATCCGTGTCTTTATGGACCTTGCTTTGTGCACTGGTGTGCAGTCATGTTGGAACAGAAAGGGGCCATCCCCAAACTGGTTGGGAGCATGAAAATGTCCAAAATGTCTTGGTATGCTGACGCCTTAAGAGTTCCCTTCACTGGAACTAAGGGGCCAAGCCCTACCCCTGAAAAACAACCCCCACACCATAATCCCCCTCCACCAAATGATTTGGACCAGTACACAAAGCAAGGTCCATAAAGACATGGATAAGAGAGTTTGGGGTGGAGGAACTTGGCTGGCCTGCACAGAGTCCTGACCTCAACCCGATAGAACACCTTTGGGATGAATTGGAATATTCGGCTTGGGTGAGGATATAGCTGGATCCCTGGACAGGTAAGTGTCCTTATAAGAAAAGTCAGCAGCTCCTCTTTAAGTCTTTCAGATTGGTGTGATGGAAATTGAGTGTCCTGCACAGAGCCCTGACCTCAACCCTACTGAACACCTTTGGGATGAATTGTAACAATGATTCTAAACAATGTTTTCCCATCCAACATCAATATCCAACCTCACTTTATGGTAAAGCCTGTCCCTCTTTCCTAGTTCAGATACTTGGTAGAATGGAAGAATTTCCATTCCATTCGAAGCATGTTTGTGGGTATTTTAGCCATTCAGCCCTGTGCACAAAGTCATACGGACTTTGTTGGATGAGTTTGAGGTCAAGGCGCTCAAGTGCACAAAACTCTGACCTCAACTCTACTGAACACCTTTGGAGTGAGTTGGAACACCATATGGAAACAATGACCACTCATCCAACATCAGTACCTGACCTCACTTTGTGATATAGCGTGCACTGAACACCTTCGGAATGAATTTGAATACCGTTTGTTACCTGGTCATCTCATCCAACCTGATCTTACAAATGATCTTTTGATTGATGAACACACATTCACCCAGATACAGTTCCAAAACCCTATGGAATTCCTTCCCTAAAGAGTGGAAACGGGAGCAACTTCAAAGTGAAACCCATGGATTTCCAATGGGATGTCCATCAAACTCATATTGATGTAATAGTTGGAAGTCCATTTTGGCCCAATATAAGGACTATATTTAATGGCTTCTATTTCGAATTGAAGATTTTGAAACTTAACAAAATGAAAAAGGACAATGGTTATATAAGTCAACTCTTCTAGGGCCTTTAATAACGCACAAAAGTAGATGAGGGGAAAAAAATTCCCAGACTGTTGGAAAAAGTGCAAATTTTCACCAGAATAGTAAAAATAACCTAAATTTAATACCAAGCTTTTTTAAGGCTCTCCTATATAATATAAGGCCCTAAGTTTTTTTAGATTGGTGTGGTGGAATTTGCGCACCCTGCAGAGAGTCCTGACCTCAACCCTAATGAACACCTTTGGGATGAAATGGAACACCAATTGTTACCAGGTCTTCTCATCTAAGATCCATACCTGACCTCACTAATGGTGTCTTGGTTGAATGGACACATATTCACCCAGACATTTTCCTTTGGAAATCCTTCCCTGAAGCGTGGAAACAGGAGCAACTTCAAATTAAAGCCTGTGGATTTCCAATGGGATGTCCAACAAGCTCATATCGGTATGATGGTTGGAATTCCATTCTGATCTATTATAAAGACCTTCTTTAATTGCTTCAATTTTGAAATGAAGACTTTGAAACTTAACACAATGAAAAAGAAGAGAGGTTATATAAACTGACTCTCTTAGGGCCCTCAATAACGCACAAGTAGATAAGGGAAAAAAAAAACTCCCAGATGCAAAGTTTCAAGCTATATCAAGCTATTTTTAAGACCCTCCTCTAAATAACAATGCCTTAAAGCGGAACTGCCTGTTTGCACCCCCCCCACATTTGCCACCCGCTCCCCCCATTCCCCCAGGGGAAGGGGGGAGCGGGTACCTAGTCTTGACAGGTACCCCCTCCCACTTCTGGTGAGATTCGCCGTGGTGATCTGAGTCAAAAGTTCAACCCCCCTTCCTTCCCCCGCAGCCTTCTGGGACACATCACATATCCCAGAAGAATACGGGACCATTCACAAAGTGCAGCGCAACTCACACATGCGCAGTAGGAAACTGGTTGTGAAGCCGCAAGGCTTCACTGCCGGTTCCCCTTACTTATGATGCCAGCACCTGGACCCAAAGCAGGTTGAAGAGTCGGCTTGGGTGAAGATATAGCTGGATTCCTGGACAGGTAAGTGTCCTTATATGAAAAGTCAGCAGCTACAGTATTTGTAGCTGCTGACTTTGAATTTTTGGGGGGGAGCCTGGAGCTCCTCTTCAAGTCTTTCAGATTGGTGTGATGGAACACCTTTGGGATGAATTGGAACACCAATTGTTACCAGGTCTTCTCATCCATGATCAGTACCTGACCTCACTAATGGTAAAAATAACCTAAATTAATACCAAGCTTTTTTAAGGCTCTCCTATATAATATAACGCCTTAAGTTTTTTAGATTGGTGTGGTGGAAATTGAGTGTCCTGCACTGAGCCCTGACCTCAACCCTAATGAACACCTTTGGGATGAAATAGAACACCAATTGTTACCAGGTCTTCTCATCTAAGATCAGTACCTGACCTCACTAATGTTGTCTTGGTTGAATGGACACACATTCACCCAGACACGTTCCTGTGGAAATCCTTCCCTGAAGAGTGGAAACAGGAGCAACTCCAAATTAAAACCCATGAATTTTCAATGGGATGTCCAACAAGCGAATATTGGTGTGATGGTTTGAAGTCCATTCTGGTCCATTATAATAACTATCTTTAATGGCTTTCATTTTGAGATGAAAATGATTTGGAACGAAAACTTTGAAACTTAACAAAATGAAAAAGAAGAATAGTTATATAAGGGCTTCTAGGGCCCTCGATAATGCACAAATGTAGATGAGGGGAAAAAAAAGAAATTTCCCAGATGTCGGAAAAAAATGCAAATATCCGCCAGAATATTAAAAATAACCTAATTTTAATACCAAGCAATTTTTTTTTAACTCCCCTATATAATATAATGCCTTAAGTCTTTCTGATTGGTATGGTGGAAATGGAGCGTCCTGACCTCAACCTTAATGAACACCTTTGGGATGAATTGGAACACCAATCGTTACTAGGCCTTCTCCTCCAAGATCAGTACCTGACCTCACTAATGGTCTTTTGGCTTGAATGGACAAACATTCATCCAGACACGTTCCTGTGGAAATCCTTCCCTGAAGAGTGGAAACAGGAGCAACTCCAAATTAAAACCCATGAATTTTCAATGGGATGTCCAACAAGCTCATATGGGTGTGATGGTTGGACGTCCATTCTGGTCCATTATAGGAACTATCTTTAATGGCTGTCATTTTGAAACGAAAACGATTTGAAACGAAAACTTTGAAACTTAACAAAATGAGAAAGAAGAATAGTTATATAAGCCGACTCTTCTAGGGCCCTCGATAACGCACAAATGCAGATGAAGGGAAAAAAAAAAGAAATTTCCCAGATGTCGGAAAAAAATGCAAATATCCGCCAGAATATTAAAAATAACCTAATTTTAATACCAAGCATTTTTTTAAACTATCCTATATAATATAATGCCTTAAGTCTTTCTGATTGGTATGGTGGAAATGGAGCATATGGACCTCAACCTTAATGAACACCTTTGGGATGAATTGGAACACCAATCGTTACTAGGCCTTCTCCTCCAAGATCAGTACCTGACCTCACTAATGGTCTTTTGGCTTGAATGGACACACATTCATCCAGACACGTTCCTGTTGAAATACTTCCCTGAAGAGTGCAAACAGGAGCAACTCCAAATTAAACCCCATGAATTTTCAATGGGATGTCCAACAAGCTCATATGGGTGTGATGGTTGGAAGCCCATCCTGGTCCATTATAAGAACTACATTTAATGACTTTCAATTTTGAAATGAAAACTTTGAAACTTAATAAAATGAAAAAGAAGAATAGTTATATAAGCCGACTCTCCTAGGGCCCTCGATAACGCACGAATGTAGATGAGGCAAAGAAAAGAAAAATTCCCAGATTGTCGGAAAAAAATGTAAATTTCCACCAGAATAGTAAAAATAACCTCATTTTAATATCAAGCTATTTTTAAGGCTCTCCTATATAAGATAACGCCTTAAGTCTTTCAGATTCATTCAGCTGGAATATTTCAAGTGGCGCATAGATTTGTCTCATTAAAAAATCTTTTCAGATGTCTTAATTGGACAATGCCTGGGCTCCAGTGAGAGAATTATGGAGGAAAGAACCAGCGAGCATGTAAAGTTCTGCAGACGGAGAGAGGTGATATATGATATAAAGCCACATCCAGCAATAGCCAGCATCCATAATTATATCCAGTCTCCGATCGGAATTTAGGGACCCTTCAGGCAATACAATACATTAGCCAAGATCTATATTAACTGAAATATTTAAACACAATCTCCGAGCTATTGTCTGGATATTGTAGAACTCGGGGAGAAATTAAAGGGATTTTGCTCTTAAAACATTTTTTTCCTTCATGCCGCTGTCAGACATATTTTTTGAGCCTCTACTGTTCCCTCGGTGCTCTGAAGATTAGCATTTGTCAAGGATTGCTCCCTAGAGAAATGGGATGCATAATTTTGGAACTGAGATCTGATTATAGAGAGTTGCGCCTAGAATAGCGTCTGAGGGCAGAGCTTTTAGGTCTCTAAATATAACATGTTCCCCTTTTTTATGACTACTTAGAAGCAAAGGAGCTGATATTCTAAGCCAGGCAGCCAGAATATTTTGTCTGTATGTTCGTTCAATTTTAAACAATCTTATCCCAGGTTGCATTTTAAAATGGTGCAGTGGTAGGTGTTCATCCTATGGGGTTCAGTGCTGGTTCCACCAACTCTTGATAGCTGGGGACCAGCACTCAACCAAGGGGTCGAATGTATCCGCTCTGAAGCTTCCATAGTTGTGTAGCACAATGTGACCCCAAAGCTTCCACATTATGGTATGTCGGAAATTCCAAGGACATCATCTCTGAAGTCATCTTTGGTTTCCTAAGAGCTTCAATGGCCACCATCCAGCTCTACCTTTCCTTCTCTTGTAGCATAATGTAACAAAAATGGAAACTGAAGCACCACCACAGATCCAAGCCAATGCGTTTTTGGGGTCCATGAGCTGATATTCTAAGCCAGGCAGCCAGAATATTTTGTCTGTATGTTCGTTCAATTTTAAACAATCTTATCCCAGGTTGCATTTTAAAATGTTGCAGTGGTAGGTGTTCATCCTATGGGGTTCAGTGCTGGTTCCACCAACTCTTGATAGCTGGGGACCAGCACCCAACCAAGGGGTCGAATCTATCCGCTCTGAAGCTTCCATAGTTGTGTAGCACAATGTGACCCCAAAGCTTCCACATTGTGGTGTGTCGGAAATTCCAAGGACATCATCTCTGAAGTCATCTTGGGTTTCCTAAGAGCTTCTATGGCCACCATCCAGCTCTACCTTTCCTTCTCTTGTAGCATAAAACAAAAATGGAAACTGAAGCACCACCACAGATCCAGATGGAACTTTATTCCAATAAAAGTCAGAGGGTCATTAAAAAGAAGCCAATGATTTTTGGGGGTCCATGAGCTGATATTTTAAGCCAGGCAGCCAGAATATTTTGTCTGTATGTTTGTCCAATTTTAAACAATCTTATCCCAGGTTGCAATTTAAAATGGCACAGTGGTAGGTGTTCATCCTATGAGGTTCCACAAACTCTTGACGGACCAGCGTTCAACCGGGGGGGGCAAATATATCAGTTCCTGAGCATCCATAGTTGTGTAGTACAATGTGACCCCAAAGCTTCCACATATCGGTATGTCGGAAATTCCAATGACATCATCTCTGAAGTCATCTTGGGTTTCCTAAGAGCTTCAATGGACACCATCCACCTCTACCATTCTACCTCTTGTAATCTAATGTAACAAAAATGGAAATTGAAGCACCATGGGTACATATAGAACTTTATTGCAATAAAAGTAGCCAATGCATTTTGGGGGTCCAAGAGTGCCCTCGTGGACCCCCAAGGGGGATTTATCAGTTTCTGAGCTTCCATAGTTGTGTAGCACAATGTGACCCCAAAGCTTCCACATTTCGGTATGTCGGAAATTCCAATGACATCATCTCTGTCATCATCTCAAGTCATCTTGGGTTACCTAAGAGCTTCAATGGCCACCATCCACCTCTACCATTCTACCTCTTGTAATCTGATGTAGCAAAATGGAAATTGAAGCACCATGTGTACATATAGAACTTTATTGCAATAAAAGTAGCCAATGCATTTTGGGGGTCCAAGAGTGCCCTCTTCATTGGGGAAGAGGGGGATTTATCAGTTTCTGAGCTTCCATAGTTGTGTAGCACAATGTGACCTCTATGCTTCCACATTGTGATCATGTTATAAATTCCAATTACATAATCTCTGAAGTCATGGTGGGTTTCCCAAGAGCTTAAATGGCCACCAAAAAGTAGCCAACGGGTTCAAAGAGCACCTGTTCATTAGGGCTTGATTGGCAACAATGTGTACAGACTAGAAGTGAACTGGAACTGCCTGTCAATTCAGCCACTGCCAAGGCCTGTGCTTGTAATCAAGGATTAAAGGTCCAGTTCACTTCTAGTCCATACGCATTGTTAAAGCCCTCTTGGACGCCCCAAATGTGTTAGGTACTTTTTCAGTTGTTCCCCTCAACTTTAATCAGAATAAACAGTGGTGTGGCACTTCAGTTCCCATTTTTAGCTAACACGACAATTTGACAAGAATATGTATAGACTAGAAGTGAATTGGACCTTTAATTCTTGATTACATGCGCAGGCCTTGTCAGCTGCTGCCAGTTTCAGCTCACTTCTAGTCTGTTCACATTGTTGTCAATAATACCCCTAAAAAGGGGGGTGCTCTTGGACTCCTAAAATGCGTTGGCTGCTTTTTGGATTGTTCCCAATGCAGTGTTAACATGGCCACTGACAATGTTAACTCGTGACTTGCAGACAGGGGGAGTTAAAACCACTGCTCAACTGCCTATTTTTACTAGTTCACCCCCCCACCTCCTCGACCACCCCTGAAAACGAGGCCTATGTGTGCAATAAGTGGATTCAAACATGCTTGGGACAAACATAGATCTATACTCAGACAAAAAAAGGTAAAAAAAAAAGTAAAAATGTAAAAAGTAAAAGTGGAGTCAAACTTGCTTGTGGCGAAAAAAAAATAAAAAAAAGGTAAAAAAAAAATTAAAAATAATAATATATAAAAATAATAAGAAATATATAAAAATTAAAAAAAAGGAAAAATGGAGCAGACTTGATGGACCGCCTTTAAAAATTAGGCCTTAGTGTGCAGTAAGTGGATTCAAACTTGCTTGGGACAAACATAGATCTATACTTAAAAGAACTGAAAAAAAAAAATATTTAAAAATTAAAAGTGGATTTAAACATGCTTGGAACGAAAAATAAAAGATTACAAAAAAGATGTCAAAATAGTAAAAAATATATATAACAAAAGAAATATTAAAATAAAATAAAAAAAAAAATAAAAATAAACAAATAAAAATGGAGCAGACTTAAAGCGGGGGTTCACCCACACCGCCAAAAAAAAAAAAAAATATTAAAAGCCAGCAGCTACAAATACTGCAGCTGCTGACTTTTAATACATTGCCACTTACCTGTCCCAGGGTCCAGCGATGTCGGCAGGGGACGCCGAGAACCCGCTCGGTTCTCGGCAGCTGCCGCCGCCATCCTAGGTGAGGGAATCAGGAAGTGAAGCGTTGCGGCTTCACTTCCCGGTTCCCTACTGCGCATGCGCGAGTCGCGCTGCGCGTCCCTAGTGGTCCCCGCTCTCTGCTGGGAGCTGTGTGTTCCCAGCAGACAGCACGGTCGGGACGGGAAGAGGCATAGACTCCCATGGGAGTCTATGCCGGAAGTGGGTGCAAATACCTGTCTTTGACAGGTATCTGCACCCCCCTGAAAGGTGCCAAATGTGACACCGGAGGGGGGGAGGGTTCCGAAAAGCGGAAGTTCCATTTTTGTGTGGAACTCCGCTTTAAATAAATGAGGCCTTGGTGTGCAGTAGGTGGATTCAAACATGACAGGGGATCAAATACTTCTTTCCCTCACTGTATATATATATATATATATATTTATAAATATTCATCAAAAAAAGTAGGAATAAATATTAAAAAAAATGAAAAATATAAAAATAAAAATGAAGCAGACTTCATGGACCACTTTGACATTTTTTTCTGCCACCACTCTTCTATGTTTCTATGTTTCCGGTGTGCAGGGACGGTGTTTGTGTTTGAATTGTAATATTGTAACATTGTTACAAGTCACAAGGGTGGGAAGCCACAGCAGGGGGCTGATCAGTTAGGCTACGTTTCCACTGTTGCGATCCCCAAAGTCACGCGTTTTAAGGGTGCGGCTTTGGAGTGTGCGAATTTGATGTGACTTTGAGTGCAGATTTGATCCAACTATTACAGTCTCTGGATCAAAGTTGCAACAAAAAAGTCGCATCAAAGTAGTGCAGGGACCTTTTCAAAGTCACTGCAACTTTAGGTCGCATAGATGGGAACGGGTGTCATTGAAATCAATGGCGCGGTGACTCGTCGTGCGACTTTATGTGTCCAAAGTCACATGACAAGTCGCACTAGCGGAAGCCGAGCCTTAATGTGATTGTGACATCTGTGAGCCAGTATCCCAGTTTGGAAAGAAAATACTGGCCCTGAATGATGCCTGAACAAAGGCGGCTCTGTCCTTCTGGAGAGCAAATCAGATGTCGGGGGAGGGGGGGTACTCTGATCTCTGTGAGAGGTGATAAATACCTGGAAGTGTTGTACTGACACATTTCAGAGCCTTGTGCAGGTAATATGAAGAATTATATCTGTTGCCGGGTCTACTTTACCATCACAGTAAAACTTGACGATCGTGCGTCAGTAAAAACATGCGGACCTTCGTCCAGACCTGATTGCACATTTTGTACAGGTTTTGTCATTTTTCTCCGTCAATCTCTCCCCGGCAGTCCCGGCGTTCCTTTTTTTTTTTCTGCCCGCAGCCGTTCCTCTCTCCGCCTGAGCACCTGGCATGGCGCGAGCGGACAGGTTGTGACATTCCAGACAGAGATGATGACGGAGACGCCGGCAACAAATTTTAATGCACTTCAAGCTTGTCGGTTTGCTGCTGAACCATGAATGAGATTATATTGGCGGGAGAAAGCGAGCGCGGCGCAGTCGTCGTTCGATACAGAAGTAGCTAGACACGGGGCTCTGTGAGAGAGGATCTGCTATTGATTGTTAGCTTAGTAAACCGCTGAAATCCTTAAAGTGGAAGAACGAGCAAAATCCAAAATAAGACATTCCAGTATATGAAACATTCTGTCTCCATCATTAACACAGCAGGTTTATTTTTTGTTTTTCGGGATCTTCCTGCAACATACACTCACCGGCCACGTTATTAGATCCAACTTGCTAGTAGCGGGTTGGACCCCCTTTTGCCTTCATTCTTGGTGGCATAGATACAACAAGGTGTTGGAAACGTTCCTCAGAGATTTTGCTCCATAGTGACATGATAACATCACAACGTTGCTGCAGATTTGTCGGCTGCACATCCATGATGCTGATCTCACGTTCCACCACATCCCAAAGGAGCTCTATTGGATGAGATGTGGTGAGTGTGGAGGCCATTGGAGTACAGGGACCTCATTGTCCAGTGGTGAGATGATTGGAGCTTTGTGACATGGTGCATTATCCTGCTGGAAGGAGCCATCAGAAGATGGGGACACTGTAGACATAAAGGGATGGACATGGTCAGCAACAATACTCAGGTAGGCCGTGGTGTTTAAACCATGATCAATTGGTACTAAGGGACCCAAAGTGTGCCAAGAAAATATCCCCCCCCCACACCATTACACCCCCACCACCAGCCTGAACCGGTGATATCCCATCCCCCACACCATTACACCTCCACCACCAGCCTGAACCGGTGATACCCCATCCCCCACACCATTACACCCCCACCACCAGCCTGAACCGGTGATACCCCATCCCCCACACCATTACACCACCAGCCTGAACCGGTGATACCCCATCCCCCACACCATTACACCCCCACCACCAGCCTGAACCGGTGATATCCCATCCCCCACACCATTACACCCCCCACCACCAGCCTGAACCGGTGATATCCCATCCCCCACACCATTACACCCCCACCACCAGCCTGAACCGGTGATACCCCATCCCCCACACCATTACACCCCCACCGCCAGCCTGAACCGGTGATACCCCATCCCCCACACCATTACACCCCCACCACCAGCCTGAACCGGTGATACCCCATCCCCCACACCATTACACCCCCACCACCAGCCTGAACCGGTGATATCCCATCCCCCACACCATTACACCCCCACCACCAGCCTGAACCGGTGATACAAGGCAGGATGGATCCATGCGCCAAATTCTGATCCCACCATCTGAATGTCGGAGCTGAAATCCAGACTCATCAGACAAGGCAACGTTTTTCCCGATCTTCTATTGTCCAATTTTGGTGATCCTGTGCCAATTGTAGCCTCAGTTTCCTGTTCTTAGCTGACAGGAGTGGCCCCCGGTGTGGTCTTCTGCTGCTGTAGCCCATCTGCTTCAAGGTTGGATGTGTTGTGCGTTCAGAGATGGTATTCTGCATACCTTGGGTGTAACGAGAGGTTATTTGAGTTACTGTTGTCTTTCTATCATCTGGAACCAGTCTGACCATTCTCCTCTGACATCAACAAGGCATTTTCTTCCACACAACCGCCACTCACTGGATATTTTCTCTTTTTCCCACCATTCTCTGTAATCCTGAGAGATGGTTGTGTGTGAAAATCCCAGAAATACTCAGACCAGCCCGTCTGCCACCAACAACCATGCCACGTTCAAAAGTCACCGAGATCCCCTTTCTTCCCCATTCTAATGCTCGGTTTGAACTTCAGCAAGTTGTCTTCACCACGTTTAGATGCCTAAATGCATTGAGTGGCTGCCATGTGATTGGCTGATTAGCAATTTGTGTTACCAAGCAATTGAACAGGTGCTCCTAATAAAGTGTCCGGTGAGTGTAGATTTATTAGCTGTTGATCCTGACAGTAGATTCGCTATTTTGCCTCTTCCCTTGCTAGACTTATGCATGGAAAATGAATATATGCAAAAGGGTTGGGAGGGGAGTTGCATCCATCATGCATGGTAATTGCCCTCCCAACCCGGTTGCGTTTTATTAACCCCATTCACGCCTAAGGGGTAAAACAAATGTTAATGCCTGAGCACAATTTTGCAACTTTGACATGTGTTAGTAAAACCGTTCATATCGTCACATCTACTTTGTGTATCCAGGCGGATTATACCGCGTTCTTTTCAGGACAAATTGGGCTTTCATTTGGTGGTAATTAGTAATGGATATCTCCTGAATTTTTTTATTATTATTATTATTATCAAAAGAAAACTGGCCCAAAATAGTAAAAAAAAAATATATTTTTTTAAAAATGTAGCTGTATATTTCTTGTTACTAACATAACCTACCACAAAAGAACAACCCAAAATGTATTCTCCTGCTCCTGACGATCGCAGCGATACCACATATGTGTATGTTAGTTGTTTGTAGCTGTAGTACAACCCAGAAACAATCGTTCGCATTTTGCTTTTTATCCTACCTAAAACACACTGATACTGATCCCAATTTAAAGAAAAATTGCCCAAATCTGCCCAAAATATACTGACCCTGACTTTGACCTTTGACCCTTACTTGGGCCAAACACTAACCCTGGCACTGACCGAGATCAAACCTTCATCTAGGTATTTTTTCCTTATTTTTTTATTTTATTTTCTTGTTTATTTATTTTTTACACACACTTTACTCCCCATTCACAGAGAGAGAGAGAGAGAAACAGAGGGGCGGGCTTTGCCGTGACTGATTACTGTGATAGCCAATCAGAGGCTATCACAGCAATCAGGTGACCCGGAACCAGGGGTTCCAGGTCCCGATCATTAGTACAGGACCTGTTTTTTGTTTCAGTGGGAGTAATTGCACCCCGTCATTGGTGTCAGTGGGAGGAAGTGTGCCCCACCATTGATGTCATTGGCCCCCATTGTTGGTGTCATTGAGAGAAAATGTGCCCCATTGTTTGTGTCATTGGGAGGAAATGCGCCCCATCATTGGTGTCATTGGCCCCCATTGTTTGGGTCATTGGGAGGAATTGTGCCCCATCGCTGGTATCATTGAGAGAAATTGTGCCCCATTGTTGGTGTCATTGGGAGGAATTGTGCCCCATCATTGGTGTCATTGAGCCCCATTGTTTGTGTCATTGGGAGGAATTGTGTCCGGAGTCATATAAATATTCAGGCTGCAGTCCTTCCTTTAACTTTGTTCTAGAATCTTCTGGAACAGGGGTCTCCAAACTTTATAAACAAAGGGCCAGTTAGACTTTAGGGGGGGCCTGAACTGTGGCCATTGAGAGTAGAAAATGTCCCGACATCAGTGGAAAAAAATAATGCCCCATTGTTTGTTTCAGTGGGAGTAATTGCACCCCATCATTGGTGTCAGTGGGAGTAAGTGTGCCCCACCATTAATGTCATTGGCCCCCATTGTTGGTGTCATTGAGAGAAATTGTGCCCCATTGTTGTTGTCATTGGGAGGAATTGTGCCCCATCGTTGATGTCATTGGGCCCCATTGTTTGTGTCATTGGGAGGAATTGTGCCCCATCGTTGCTATCATTGAGAAAAATTGTGCCCCATTGTTGGCGTCATTGGGAGGAATTGTGCCCTATCAATGGTGTCATTGGGCCCCATTGTGTGTGTCATTGGGAGGAATTGTGCCCCATCATTGGTATCATTGAGAGAAATTGTGCCCCATTGTTGGTGTCATTGGGTGGAATTGTGCCCTATCATTGGTGTCATTGGGCTCCATTGTTTGTGTCATTGGGAGGAATTGTGCGCCATCGTTGGTGTCAATGGGGGGAATTGTGCCCGGACAATGCTGTCATTTGAAGGAACTGTCCCCCATCATTGATGTCATTGGGTCTAATTGTTTGTGTCATTGGGAGGAATTGTACCCCATCATTGGTGTCATTGGGAGAAATTTTGCCCCATTGTTGGTGTCATTGGAAGGAATTGTGCCCCTTTATTGCTGTCAGTGGGGGGGAATTACTCTCAATTGTTGGTATCAGTGGAATAAATAGTACCCCAAGGGCCAGATAAAAGCAAGCAAAGGGCCGTATCTGGCCCCTGGGCCACAGTTTGGAGACCACTGCTCTAGAAGACAGGGAGAAGTAACAGAGCATCAGCCTGTGAAATACTGAGCAGCCCTAAGCAATCCACCCCTGATCCTCTGATTATGGTGGAGCCAAACTCAATGTGCCTAGCAGCCTGCTCTACACTAGGAGTCCCTTGTATGCCTATATTCCATTCTTACTAGTGAAGCTGTTTAGAGATACAATGAAAATTTCACCAAATTTGACAGCCACTTACGGCAGCTACGAACCATTACAGATGTTACGTTCCTTACGGGAAACATATTACGCCTCTCGGTTTCAAAGCTGTTTCCTGTAATCTCTAAAAACAAGAAAACTTATCAGACCGTCCCTTAATAAATCATCAGACGCAGAAGGGCTCCGTCTGATTGGATCACAATTTTGTAAAAAGTCGAAATTGGACGTAATGTTGAATATCATTTTTTGAACATCTGTCTGCAGTACCTCCGAGCAGCTGTTTGGTATCTGATGGATAAACAAAACATGAATTCCGCGTTAGCTGTCATTGTTAATCCTCCTTTGTGAGGGTACTGGAGTATTAAGCGCCATGTGGTTGTTTTATGTCTGTCTGAGTTAAAACCACCGCAGAACATAAACCGAGGAACGAAAAGAGCGACTTCTGGGACGGTAACAGAAAGGAACACTCTACCGTGTAAATAACAAACGCTGCTTGTTGGTTTTTTCTCTCTAAACTGCAAAGCAGGAGCAGCAAGTTCTCAGTCATTGGGTTTCTTGGCTCATAGAGCAAAATGCCCGGTCAACCGGTGGCTCCAGGCTTGTGGAAAAGCCACAAAGAGGGGTAAAATTTAGGAGGCGAACCCCTAGTCTCATGATGAGCATAACAGCTAGGGAAGCAATATTTATGGGGCAGGCTCTCTCAACCTTTTACCCCAGAAGAACCCTTGAAATAATGTCCAGGTTTCAGGGGACTCCTGCTAAAACCAATTCATCATGGATCGGTGGGAAAATAGCATTCACGGAGTGCCAGCCTGTGACCCCAGGCTTGTGAAGGGCAACATTTTGGAGATAAACCCTTGTTTCATGATCTGCATAAAAGCTATGGAAGTAGTATGTTTGGGGCAGCCTCCCTCAACCTTTTTTCTTTTTACCCCAGAGGAACCCTTCAAATCATTTCCAGATCTCGGGGTACCCCTAATAAAACAAATCCCTCATGGATCAGTGGGAAAATGCCCATTCACATGGTACCAACCGGTGACGCCATGCTTGTGGAAAAGCCACAAAGAGGGGCAACATTTCAGAAGCAAACTACAGCTAGAGAAATAGTATTTGGGGCAGCCTCTCACAACCTTTATTACCCAAGAGGAACTCTTAAAATAATTTTCAGGTTTCAGGGAACCGCTGATAAAACAATTCCTCATGGATCAATGGGAAAATGCCTACTCTCATGGCGCCAACTGGTGGTCTCAGCTTTGTAGAAAAGCCACAAAGAGGAGGAACATTTTGGAGGCAAACCCCTTAATTTCATAGCGAGCATATCCACTAGGGAAGTAGTATTTAATATGGAGGAGCCTCTCACAAACTTTTTTACCCCAGAGAAACCCTTAAAATAATATCCAGGTCTCGGGGACTCCCTGCTAAAACCAATTTCGATCTACGTGTGGCCAATAGCCCAATTTGAGTGCAGCATAATGAATCTTTATTAGTAAGAAAGCAAATGTCCACTCAAATGTTATAGGAGTAAAAGCGCCTGTAATATACATAAAGTTGTCATCCACCAGTGATCCTGTATGTCAGCCATTCTCAACAAAGGGTTCCGTGGAACTCTAGGATTTATCCAGAGGTGGCCAGGGGTTCTTTGAGCTGTGGCTAATTGACCTTCCATGTGATGGTACCTGCATAGTTCCAGATCTAACACCAATTGGCAGAGCCAGAGGCATAACTGTAAGGGTGGGCATTCTGACCACCACTATAGGGAAGCATTCTCCCCACTGACCACTACCAATATAAGGAGCATTTTCACAATGACCACCAATGGACTAATCTTAGCAGGGGTTTCCTGACACCTAAAAAAATATTGCAAGGGTCCCGTTGGGGTAAAAAGTTTGAGAAAGGCTGCTGTCTGTTGTATGAAGAAGTGTAGGCATCCGTCGGCTATAGGTAATCTCGAGTAAGGAAAAGCTGATGATGCACTGTAGAAAATGTGAGACATCAGGAGGCAAAAAGGGCCATGGCTAACCGTTTTGAGACAGTATGGTATTTTCAAGGTGGTACCGCTCAAATTTAAGAGATACCTCTCAAATTAGAGAGGTAGCACCTTTAAAGTCCCATTTGCACTTTCTTTTCCCTTATATATGACTTTGCCAGTTGGCGTTGGCGCTGGAACCATAGGTGTGCACAGCCTATTGCATTAGGGTGTGCACTACAAAAAATTCAAACACACATGAACGCCACCTGCTGTCACAGGAAGGAGGCTCTGCTGGTGGGAGACAGTTGATTGGGAGCATATTACAGTACACCCTAAATACGGGTGTAACGTGTTTCTACAATTGAACCTAGACTGTAATATAATGGGGGCATTTACACTGGCCACTGGCACCCCCAACCACCCACCTCTGTGCTGCTCCTGGATAATGCTAATGCATATGGGGTGATTAGGGTGTGCCCAGGCACACCCGGCACACCCTGTGCGCACGCCTATGGCTGGAACTAAGCCAGAGATTTTGCTGGTTATGTTAAAAATCTGGCAACTGTATTGAAATTCTAGCATTCCCGTGTAATTTCTGGCACGTTCCCACATAGAACTGTATATAAGAGCTGTTTTACTTGCCAAATGATTTGTATTTGTATCCATTCAGTTCCAAAATATTCACAGCTCATCCACACAGCACAGCCCTGCCAGGCAGAGCAGAAGACCTGATATTTTTTCTC
This sequence comes from Aquarana catesbeiana, assembly GCF_042186555.1. Taxonomy (NCBI): domain Eukaryota; kingdom Metazoa; phylum Chordata; class Amphibia; order Anura; family Ranidae; genus Aquarana; species Aquarana catesbeiana. The sequence goes on from NC_133334.1 coordinate 278,792,026, forward strand.
TGCTGTAGTATCACTTACAGGTCTTGTTCTATCCCCCAGGCCCCTATTAGGACTTTTTGTGAAGGAATTCCATGTTAATGATATATTAAAGGAAGTATAGGATAGACTACATCAGTGGCGGCTGGTGAAGTTTTAGGATGGGGGCGCCAGACCCCGCCCTTCTATTTTGACCCCTCCCACTTCTCATAAGCCCCACCCCTTATAGAATCCACTCACTCTGTTCCCTGTATTCCACCCATAGTGTCAGGAGTATACAGCCCAGCATCACAGATAGGGTAGAGAGCCGAGCATCACAGATAGGGTATACAGCCCAGCATCACAGATATGGCATACAGCCCCTAGCATCACAGATATGGTATACAGCCCAGCATCACAGATATGGTATACAGCCCAGCATCACATATATGGTATACAGCCAAGCATCACAGCAGATATGGTATACTTCCCAGCATCACAGATATGGTATACAGCCCAGCATCACAGATATGGTATATAGCCCACCACTCTCTCAGAACCTACCAATCCGGCCGAGAGATGAAAGAATGCGCCGCTTGGGCCATGCGTTCTATCCACGGAGCTGCCGCCACAAAAACATCCAGTTTCCCACTGGCACAGAGATACCGGAAGTAAAGCCGCGACTTAGAGGAAAGCACCGCCCATGTCCTACGGTGGTGCCAATAGGAAAACCACACAACAGGGAAAATGACCACTAAGGGAGTGTTGCAGCGGATTGCTTTGTGCCACAAGCACTCAGAAAACCAGGCAAATTAAGCGTCTCACCTGCAATCACGTGATTGCATAGACATCACACGCCCGTACACAGTGCACATAAAGTACTTTTTTTTGTTTTTTATTTTTTAAAGGACCATTTTTTGTTTTTGTGACTAGCTTTGGGGGGGGGGGGGTGCCTCCCCTATGGACAGGCCGCCACTGGGCTACATGTTTAACAAATATTACCATTATCATGAATCAGCTGTTATTTCTTTCCTTCCTCCTTTTTTTTTCCAGCACAGGCAATTAATTTATCCTGTAGGTCCCTGTAATGGTCCATTCGCTGTTTGAATATTAAAAGGGGGTGGTTACAACTTCAGCAATCCACCCCCTCTTTCTGTCCCTCATTCACTGGGAGATGTGGTCGCACCTACTGAACAGGAACATACCCAGGCAGTAAACAAGTTCAGGCACTGTGCTATTCCTCTGCATAGTGGAAAATATATTAGTGGTATAGACATGTCTGGATCTAGGAGGAGGTGTTGGGGACAGCTGAACCCCCCCCCCCCCGCCAGATTTCAGCTGTGCCCCCCCTCCCCATTCTCCATGAAAGCTGTGCCCATTGGCCTCCTTTTTACATCCCCGGACTGCAGTCTGAGCACAGGCAGCACAGCTCCTCTCCCCTACACTGTGTAGCTGCCTGCTATGCTGCACTGCAGTTTTTATCTGGGAACTTCACAGGTCAGAAGTGCAGCAAAGCAGGCAGCTACACAGTGTGCAGATAGAGGCTGTCCATAGAGAATAGATCTGAGCTGTGTGCCGTGTGAGAGTAAGAGGGACGGGGGAGAGCGGACAGCCCAGAGCAGACATTAATCAAACAGAGGAGAAGGAAGGAAGGTGGATCCCGACAAGATTGTCAGCATAAGAATCCAGAGAAGACTGTAGCCCCTCCCACAGGTATTTACCTTGATTTTAACAGAAAGGGCGCACTTTTCAAAGGGCTGGAAAGCTTTTTTATGTATGAGCAGCTCACAGAGAATAGGATGAAGCTAAAAAATGGGAAACCCATGCTACTCTTTAAATGAACACAGAGCTAAATTAATTTGTGTATTTTTTTTATCTGATTGGAGTTCCGTTTTAAGAATGTCACAATAAATACAAAACTAGGTTACACATGGGAATTTTTAGCTGTCTACACGTTTTGCTTTATCACTTGAGCAGTAGCATTACATTGTAGGAGAATCCACACTGTATTTAAATATGAAGATTCCAGCGTGGTGTTAATTATACTTAGCTCGTAAACTCCTCACCTCAGTCTACTGCTTCACTTAACGATCCCCCTACGTTGTGATTGTTCTGCTCTATAAAAAAAAAGAACTGTTCTTGAAAACGTTAGACTGCCAATAACTATATGAATGGAAGATTCAAGGACATGTTGACAAATACCAGGCTGGTTATGGGAGAGTCAAACTGGAGAAATATAACACCACAAATATACAACTTGAAAATTTACTTTATGTCTTACGTATCTGGGTTTAGGAGGTATCTTCCACCCTTGTGGTTACAGTTTGGGGAAGGCCCTTTTTCTGTCTCACCATGACTGTGCCCCTGTGTACTGTACAAAGCCAGATCCATAAAGACATGGTTTGATGAGTTTCGTGTGGAGGAACTCATGTCCTTTACAGAGCCCTAACCTCAACCCTACTGAACATTTTTGGGATGAACTGGAACATTGTTTTTAAACAATGTCTTCTTACCCAACATCAATACCTGACCTCAGTTCATGATACCGCATGTCCCTCTTTCCCTTCTCAGAAACTTGGGAGGAATGGTCTCCACTCTTCTCTGAAGCATTTCCACAAGTGTTTGAAGTAAGTTTGTGGAAATGTGTGTCCATCCAGCCCTGAACACAAAGCCAGCTCCATAAGGACTTATGAGAGAGAGAGCTCAGATCTCCACCCTACTTAACACATTTGGGGTGAATTGGACCACCATATGGAAGCAATGTCATCCAACATCTGTACCTGACCTTAGTTCCAAAAAAATGGACAGTCCTTTCAATAGTGAAAGTTGAGAAGTATGGAAGATGCAGTTATAACCACCAACTAAGGCCCAATTCCATGTTAATGCCTATGGTTTTGGAATGGGATGTCCACATATCAGCACTGGGTCTTCTCCTTTGTATGTGGCCCCCAGCTTCTGTGTTCTGCTAGCAGCCAAATACAGCACATTCCTTGTTTCTGGTCAGCTGTTGTCTACATGGGAGTGCTGGAGGGCCGCAGCCTAGATGCTATTGTGCAGCAAAATCCATCAAATTTTGCAGGATACTCTGGTGAATACTAGCGGCTCCAGACAGCACTTGGTATTTCCGTGGCCTCCATTGTCATTAAGACTCTAGAGCAGCCTTTCTGAACCTTTTTACTCTCATAGAACTCTTCAAATAGGTTTCGGGTTCTTGGAAACCCCCTGTTAAAAAGACAAGAATATTGTGTTGTCCTCTAATATTCTTCTTCAAAAAGTTTCACACATTTTTATATTTAATAGAGTTAATAATTAATAAGTGCAGAAACTTTTTGAAGAACCCACATAATAGAAGACAGTGTAGAGTGATCCCTTGCTTTGTTGTTAAGACTTTAGAGCTTCTACTTCCAGTGTATACAGACGCCGATCCCTGACCCTAGTGCTACAGGAGACTCTCATACTGCTCTTGTGTGTTCAGCACTCCGCTATCTTTAGAAAACTCCTGGTTTCTGGTCAGCTGTAGCCTGCACAAGTGTACTTTAGGGCCACAACCTGGGAGCTGTCCTGCAGCAAAACCCAACACCCTTTGCGGTAGTGGGGGGAACAACCGGGGTCGCAAAGGTTGCACTTGTGAGGGGCCCCAAGACAGCAGGAAGGGGGTGCACTGCAGAACATGCAAAAGAGTCCCGCCATGGGACCGCAAGGCTCAGTTTACACTGCTGTCACCCAAAGTCGTGTGACTTGCTTGTGATTTCCTTGCAACTTGCTTGCAACTTTTGTGATTTAACATTGCAGTCTATGGCACTAAAATCGCCAAAAATGTAGAGCAGGAACCTTTTTATTTGCCGCTGTGACTGGATTTGCATTGATTAAGACGGCACCCATTGAAATGAATGTGTGTTGGCTTGTCATGTGTCGCAAAACAAAATAGTACAGCGCGCACGTGCAAAAAATTACAATTAACTTCTGTGCATGTGTGCGCTGTAATATTTTGTTCTGTTTTATGGTCTTATGGCTGCACCATCTTTAATGAATCTTGTGTGCCCCCCCAAATATTTTGTTTGTTTATGTGTCGCAAGTCTCATGATAACTCGAAGCAGTGTGAACCGGGTCTTATAAAGGGCCCTGCAATGGGAGTAAAGGGCCCCGGGATTAGTGGGAAGGACCCTGGTTCCAGAGGAAAGGGCCCCGGAACCGTTGGAAAAAGGCCAGTCAGAGGGGTAATTCATGGTTTCTTGCACTGGGGTTCTGAAGGTTCTACTTATGCCCCGGGACCGATGGGTAGGGTCAGTTAGGGAGGTCATTCATGGTTTCTTGCACTGGGGCCCTGAAGGTTCTAATTATACCTCTGCTTTGCACGACGCTTTGGTGAATAATGGGCTACACATGCAGACATCCTGATTGACTGACACTTGGTGTCCATTGTCCTTAAGACTCTAAAGCAGCCTTTCTCAACCTTTTACTCCCATGGAACTCTTGAAATAGGTTTCAGGTTCTCGAGGAACCCCTGTTAAATAGACAAGAATCTTGCGGTATCCTTTAATATTAGAGGGCAGTGTAGACGTGATCCCTTGCATTGGAGGTCAGTATAGGTAGGGATCAACCCACCATTGCACACTGCTCAAGGAACCCCAAACTCAGGAGGCACTCTGGGGTTCCACAGAACCCTGGTTGAGGACCCCTGCTCTAGAGCTTCTGCTTCCAGTGGGTAGGGACCACAGTCCCTGACACAGCAAGCTCACAAAGCTCTCAGGATCAGGCATCTACAAGTGTTTGGCCCTATAGTGCATGTGCATCTAGTGTTCCCTGGTTCCAGGATCATGAAAAGCAACGTATGGATTGAGACTCATCACTAATTAAGTTTTGGACATCTTTTACGATGGCTGTAACCATGTGTATATCTGTTACTGCTCCATATTTAGCTGTGATATGTGAGTATGCCGGACTATTTTGTTGTTTCCCTTTACATGACTGCGGTTATTTGCTTTCCTGTAAGATGCAATGAAATGAAATGAAGCTCGCTCAGTGTAAATTTGTTATTTGACTCTCAGGTCTCTCGAGTCCAAAGTTTAATGTCACTACAATCCGAGCGAAATTCATTAATATTCAGACAGGAGAGCCGAGCTTGTTCGCTCTCAACAGCTGTTGCCTCATAAACATTTTTTTTATCTTTTCCTACAGCAACAGTTACAGAGTTTATTATTATTATTTTTTTTTTTTTTTGCTACGCTTTGTTTGCTTAAAAATCAACCCCAATTAGCAAGAGAAATCTGTGAATTGCTGTAGACAAAGTATTAGCCTGCCTCCAACTTTGTATGATGGAAAAGATAGATGACGCTCGAGCGGCAGTCTCTGTGCCCTCAGTGGTGGGTTATAATAAGGGTAAAGTGGGCAGCTGCCTGGGGCCCCACACCCAAAGAGGGCCCATGGAGATTATAAAAGAGCTCTGCAGTTCAGTTCCCTCTATAGTAAGCTGAAGCTGAACTCCAGGTATGGATGTTATTGCATAGTCATATCGGTCCAGCTTGGGTCGCGGTACACCTGTGGGTGGGTACAGCATGGTGCGGCTTCAGTTGCAGAGAACAGAACTTGTATTGATGTTAAAGTTCAGCAAATCACAACACACCCAGCGGGAAGGCACCCAACCAGGAACACTCAGAGAATGCAACAGTGATGTGTCGTAGAGTAGGTCTCGGATGAGGCAATGGCATCTGGCCAGTCTGTGCCCTAATGGAGAGGTGTCCAGGAAGGATGACGTGTCCTTATCATTTCCCTACTCATCTGGAACATATTACTGCCACTAATCACTGTTCTCTGTCAGACGGGTGACCCGTCCCTAAACTACCCATATGCAAAATGCACGCCAAGCCTGAGAGCCAGGGTCTTAAATAGGCTCTGCTTGATCAAAGATGGCGGCCAGAGTCACATGGGGCAGCAGCATCCAATCAGATAGCTTCCCCAGTGACCTAGAAAACCATAGAGGAACCAGGCACCTCTTGACTCCCCCTCCAGCTACAATGCTGCTGCTGTCTAGCACCATCTACAGTGGAGAACATAGACTGCACCTGCCTATACACCAATCAGCCATAATATTATGGCCTCCTAACATAACCCGTTGAGGCATGGGCTCCAGTAGACCTCTGAAGGTATGCTTTGGTATCTGGCACCAAGCCGTCAGTAGCAGGTTCTTTCAGTCCCGTAACCTGTAAGTTGTGAGCTCCAAGGATCGGACTTGTTTTTCCAGCACATTGGATTGAGGTCTTGAGGTTGTGTTCCTCAAACCATTCTTGAACTCATCAGACCAGGCCACCTTCTTCCACTGCTCCGTGGTCCAGTTCTGAAGCTCACGTGCCCATTGTAGGCCCTTTTGGCTGTGGACTGTGGTCAGCATGGGCACCCTGATTGGTCGGCGGCTACACAGTCCCCATACACAAACTGCGATGCTCTGTGTGTTCTGACACCTTTCTATCAGAACCAGATTTCACTTCTCAACGAATTGAGTTCTAGTAGCTCTTCTATTAGATCGGACTACACAGGCCAACCTTCCCTCCCCACCTCCATCAATGAGCCTTCCCTCCCCACATCCATCAATGAGCCTTCCCTCTCCCACCTCCATCAATGAGCCTTCCCTCCCCACCTCCATCAATGAGCCTTCCCTCCCCACCTCCATCAATGAGCCTTCCCTCCCCACCTCCATCGATGAGCCTTCCCTCCCCACCTCCATCAATGAGCCTTCCCTCCCCACCTCTATCAATGAGCCTTCCCTCCCCACCTCCATCAATGATCCTTCCACCCCCACCTCCGTCAATGATCCTTCCATCCCCACCTCCATCAATGAACCTTCCCTCCCCACCTTCATCAATGATCCTTCCATCCCAACCTCCGTCAATGAGCCTTCTCTCTCCACCTCCATCAATGAGCATTGGCCGCCAATGGATCTGTCTTCGGTTGGCCAATTTTCCTTCCTTGGACCACTTTTGGCATGTCCTGACCACTGCAGACCAGGAACATCCCATAGGAGCTGCAGTTTTGGAGTTGCTCTGACCAAGTCGTCTATAAATTACAATGTGGCCCTTGTCAAAGTCCCTCCAATCCTTACACTTGTCCATTTTTACATACAAGCAACAGAAACTCCTGACACATTAGAAGAGACTGTCGGAAACCGTCAGTGGTTTGGAGCCAGCTGTTGTAATTGGGGGAAGCAGTCCGAGGAGTTCAGAGACGTCACATAGAAGCTGAAAATAAACTCCAGCATTATCAGAGGTCGCAACTGTTTCCTCCGCTTTATTCTATGATAATCCCTCTGAACATTTATTCAGCTGCTCAGTCTCATTTCAGAGGATTTTCTACAACAAAAATAGGAATTTTGTTTGTTTAGGAATATAAGAATAGCCGGCTTTGCATGCGTTATTAGCCCTGATCTGTGATAGGAGCCCCCCAAATCCTTCCTCTACGCTCTCCCCTACTCCTTCCTCTACGCTTTCCCCTACTCTTTCCTCTACGCTCTCCCCTACTCCTTCCTCTAAGCACCCCTTACTCCTTCCTCTACGCTCTCCCCTACTCCTTCTTCTATGCTCTCCCCTACTCCTTCCTCTACGCTCCCCCCTACTCCTTCCTCTACGCTCTCCCCTACTCCTTCCTCTACGCTCTACCCTACTCCTTCCTCTACACGCTCCCCTACTCCTTCCTCAATGCTCCCCCCTACTTCTTCCTCCATGCTCTCCCCTACTCCTTCCTCTACGCTCTCCCCTACTCCTTCCTCTACGCTCCCCCCTACTCCTTCCTCTACGCTCTCCCCTACTCCTTCCTCTACTCTCTCCCCTACTCCTTCCTCTACTCTCCCCCCTACTCCTTCCTCTACTCTCTCCCCTACTCCTTCCTCTACTCTCTCCCCTACTCCTTCCTCTATGCTCTCCCCTACTCCTTCCTCTACGCTCTCCCCTACTCCTTCCTCTACGCTTTCCCCTACTCCTTCCTCTATGCTCCTCCGTGTACTCCCCACTCTTTAATATCCTCTACATATTCATATTTATTCATGGGGTTCAATGCAGCCAACAATATCACCCCCCCCCCCATTCTCATCGGAATTTATGAACTGGACATGTGCAGAACGTAAAGAAAAAATTTGTTTAATTTCCCTTTGATTTGTTATGTACATAAACTCATTAGTTAAATTTGTTTAATTGGTTTTCCGAATTCCTTTTGTTTATTCGAATTCAAATCAATTCAAATTTTTTTGAATTCCATTTGAATTCAAATCAAATTTATTCTATACGAAACTTGAATTTTAGAACACCTTTGGGAAAATTAGAGCGGCGACTGCGAGCCAGGCCTTCTCATCCAACATCAGTGCCTGACCTCACAAATGCTCTTCTGGAAGCATGGTCAAACATTCCCATAGACACACTCCTAAACCTTGTGGACGGCCTTCCCAAAAGAGTTGAAGCTGTTATAGCTGCAAAGGGCGGGGCCAACTCAATATTGAACCCTACGGACTAAGACTGGGATGTCATTAAAGTTCATGTGTGTGTAAAGGCAGGCGTCCCAATACTTTTGGTATTATAGTTTATGCTCAAATGACCCACTATACAGCTGGAAGCTTCGCACACAGGCATTTTGCTCTGTGACAGGTTCTCTTTAAGCTGACCTGAGGCCCTCCCAATTGCCTAGCTTGTTGATATTCACCCTGATTGTGCCGCTTCCCCCGTGCCTGCGGCGCAGTGACAAGGAGAAGCGGTGGTGGCGGCGGCCCTGCGCCCACCAGAAGTAAAATGGGTAATGTGGCACAAATTGCGGCATATCAGCCATATCAGGGATCAAATCGAGTTTACGGCACTGGCAGCTGTTTAAATTGTACGTGCGGCAATTGGGTTTCATCGCCCTCGTTGTCTGAAGTGGCTAATACAGCATTTTTGTGTAGCGGCTGAATGTAGAAACATGTTTCCTTCCATGCCTATTAGGAGACGGCACACTTCACTGACTCTCCTAATCTCCGCCGGGTAATTTCCACACCCCGGGCCCGTGACATATCGGGACACGTTGAAGGGGAAACTTTAGCGCATTAAGCACATATTGCTCTGTGTTTATTGCCACGTTTTTCGGGGAGTCATATTTTGACGAGATGCTCGCATTTTTTACTTGCGTCTTGCTGTTCCATATTTTGATTGCTGGGTTATATTAAGGGATTTGTAAATACTCCCACCAGTGGGGTTTCTGAGCGGCAGGAGGTAGGAAGAGCAGAGCTCCTTGATGAGCGTGACTTTAAAGTGGACCTTTCTGCGAATCTGCATGAATAAATTTCGGATATGTTACAATATGTTACCGCAACTGTATCATTTATATAATTTATCAAAAATCAATCCTTAAAGTGGAAGAAAACGAACAATGTTTCCTCCCCCTGTCCTGTCCTATCTAACCTGTACAAAAAAAGATCTGTGTACCTACCTATTTTTCGTCCACTCTGGTTCAGTCAGGGACTGATAGGGTACATTAGAGGTCAGGGAGGGCTAAGGGGTACCATGGTGGTCAGTGGAGCCTGTAGAGGATCAGTGGGATCCATAGGGTACATTAGAGGTCAGGGAAGGCTAAGGGGTACCATGGTGGTCAGAGGGGGGCCAGAAGGGAACATTGGAGATCAGTGCAGGCTGGAAGGGTACATTAGAGGTCAGGGAGGGCAAAGGGTACCATGGTGGTCAGTGGGGCCTGTAGAGGATCAGTGGGGATCAGTGGGATCCATGGGGTACGTTAGAGATCTGGGCAGGCTAAGAGGTACCATGGTGGTCAGATGGGGGGCCAGAAGGGAACATTGGAGATCAGTGCAGACTGGAAGGGTACATTAGAGGTCAGGGAGGGCTATGGGTACCATGGTGGTCAGTGGGGCCTGTAGAGGATCAGTGGGATCCATAGGGTACATTAGAGGTCAGGGAAGGCTAAGGGGTACCATGGTGGTCAGAGGGGGGCCAGAAGGGAACATTGGAGATCAGTGCAGACTGGAAGGGTACATTAGAGGTCAGGGAGGGCAAAGGGTAACATGGTGGTCAATGGGGCCTGTAGAGGATCAGTGGGATCCATGGGGTACGTTAGAGGTCAGGGCAGGCTAAGGGGTACCATGGTGGTCAGAGTGGGGCCAGAAGGGAAGAGTGGACATCAGTGTAGTCTGGAGGGGTGTATTAGAGGCCAGGGAGGGCTAAGGTTTAACATGGTGGTCTTTGGGGCCTGTAGAGGATCAGTGCTGATCGTTGGGATCCATGGGGTATGTTGGAGGTCAGGGCAGGGTACATTAAAGGTCAAGGGAGACTAAGAGTTGCCATGGTGGTCAGTGGTGGGCCAGAGAGAAACAGCTGAGATCAGTGTAGGCTGCAGGGGTACATTAGAGGCCAGGGAGGGCTAAGGGGTACCATGGTGGCCACTGGGGCCTGTAGGGGAACAGTGATGATCAGCGGGATATGATGGGGTATGTTAGAGGTCAAGGCAGGCTAAGGGGTATCATGATGGTCAGTGGGGGGCCAAAGGGGAACAGTGGAGATCAGTGGGGGCTGATTGGACGAGAAGGCTTGGTTCACAGTCTCCGCTCTAATTCAACTCAAAGGTGTTCTATCGGGTTGAGGTCAGGACTCTGTGTAGGCCTGACAAGTTCCATCACCCCAAACTCGCTCATCCATGTCTTTATGGGCCTTGCTTTGTGCACTGATGCAAACCATTTGGTGGAGGGGGGATTATGGTGTGGGGGGTTGTTTTTCAGAGGTTGGGCTTGGCCCCTTAGTTCCAGTGAAGGGAACTCTTAAGGCGTCAGCATACCAAGACATTTTGGACAATTTCATGCTTTGTGGGAACAGTTTGGGGATGGCCCCTTCCTGTTCCAACATGACTGCCCACCAGTGTACAAAGCAAGGCCCATAAAGACATGGATGAGCGAGTTTGGGGTGGAGGAACTTGACTGTCCTGACCTCAACCCGATAGAACACCTTTGGGATGAATTTGAGCGGAGAATGCAAGCCAGGCCTTCTCGTCCAACATCAGTGCCTGACCTCACAAATGCGCTTCTGGAAGAATGGTCAAACCTTCCCATAGACACACTCCTAAACCTTGTGGACGGCCTTCCCAGAAGAGTTGAAGCTGTTATAGCTGCAAAGGGTGGGCCAACTCAATATTGAACCCTCCGGACTAAAGCCTCGTACACACGATCGGATTTTCGTTGAGTGATGACAGACTGTTGGCCTAAAATCCGACCGTTAGTGCGCTCCACCAGACAATTTTTGGCCAACTTTCCGCCAACAAATGTTGGATGGCAGGCTAGTAAATTTTCGGCGGACAAGATTTTCAGATTTTCGTATCGTGTGTACACAAGTCCGTCATACAAAGGTCCAAAGTACGAACGCGCATGCTCGGAATCAGTGCCAATTCCCAGAAGAGTTGAAGTGTATATTTCTTGAATAGGAGTTTAGAACAGTAACAAATCTTCAGCTGCCTCCTATTGTAGTCCGCGGTTCTCGGCTCGTAGTTGTATCATAATGTATAATTCCGACATATGATAAGTGTCATTACAGTGCCATAGAAGTTGCACTCCTGTGTGTTCAAGTGTACTTCACAGCAGAAGCCTTCTTCCCCGTATCTCCCTCCATACTCATCCTAATGCGTTTCCCCGTAGAACGCGCGCTGCTCTAAGGTGGTCGGATTTGTTAAGCTGGAAGAATGCCTTATTTATTTTAATTCAATGGAGAGGTGCATAAAATAATGAGTTCCCTCTGCAAGTAGGAGATAGAAGAAGAACTGTTTGAAATGTTTACACAGATGCTGCTGCAGCCAAGTGATGTATTGCCGCTATCACCTGATCTGCTTTAAAGCTGAGCTCCAGAGGAAATATATATTTATAGGGGGGGGGGCTTTTTTTACCTGCCAAAGGATTTGTAGTTCTGTCCATCCAGTTCTGAGATTTACACAGCTCTGCACACAGAATTCCCCTCCGGTCAATTGGGGCCAAAGGGGAACAGTGGAGATCAGTGGGGGCTGATAGGGTACATGGGGTACCCGTCCAACCTGTAAAAAAAAAAAAAAGTCTGTACTTATCTATTATTCATCCACTCTTGTCCGTTTAGGAGCTGATGGGGCACATTAGAATGGGAGGGCTAAGGGGCCTGTGGGAGCCAGAGGGGAACAGTGGACATTAGTGAAGATCGGTGGGGCTGATGGGGTAAATTAGAGGTCAGCAAAGTCACGGTGGTTAGTGGGGGCTGGAGGGGAACAGTAGAGATCAGTGAGGGCTGATGGGGTACATTAGAGGTCAGGGAGGTCTAAGGGCTACCATGGTGGTCAGTGGGGGCTGGAGGGGACAGTGGAGATCAGTGGTGGCTGCTGGGTTGAATTAGAGGTCATCAAAGGCTGAGGGGGTACCATGGTGGTCATTGGGGTGGGAGGGGAGCAGTGGAGATCAGTGGTGTCTGATGGGATACACTAGAGGTGCGGGAGGTCTAAGGGGTGTCATGGTGGTCAGTGGGGGGGCAAGAGGGGATCTGTGGAGATCAGTGTAGGCTGGAGAGGTACATTACAGGTCAACAAAGGCTGAGGGGGTGCCATGGTCGTCATTGGGGCAGGAGGGGAGCAGTGGAGATCAGTGGGAGCTGATGGGATACATTAGAGGTGCGTGAGGTCTAAGGGGTACCATGATGGTCAGTGGGGTGCAAGAGGGGATCTGTGGAGATCAGTGCAGGCTGAAGAGGTACATTACAGGTGAACAAAGGCTGAGTGGTTACCATGGTGGTCAGTGGAGGCCACAGGGGAACAGTGGAGATCAGTGGGGGCTGATGGGGTACATGGGGTACCTGTCCTGCCCAACCTGTAAAAGAAAAAAGTCTGTGCACTTACCCATTATTCCGGTCAGGAGCTGATGGGACACATTAGAATGAGAGGGCTAAGAGGTAACATGGTGGTCAGTGAGGGCTGGAGAGGAACAGTGGAGCTCAGTGGAGGCTAATGGGGTACAATAAAGGTCAGGGAGAGCTAAGGGGTACCATGGTGGTCAGTGGGGGCTGGAGGGGACAGTGGAGATCAGTGGTGGCTGATGGGTTGAATTAGAGGTCATCAAAGGCTGAGAGGGTACCATGGTGGTCATTGGGGTGGGAGGGGGCAGTGGAGATAAGTGGGGGCTGATAGGGTACATTAGAGGTGAAGTAGGGCCAAAGGATACCATGGTGGTCAGTGGGGGGGGGGGGGGGGCAAGAGGGGATCTGTGGAGATCAGTGCAGGTTGGAGAGGTACATTAGAGCTCAGCAAAGGCTGAGGGGTTACCATGGTGGTCAGTGGGGGCTGGAGGAGAACAGTGGAGATCAGTGGGGGCTGATGGGATACATTAGAGGTCAGGGAGGTCTAAGGGGTACCATGGTGGTCAGTTGGGGCTGGAGGGGACAGTGGAGATCGGTGGTGGCTGATGGGTTGAATTAGAGGTCATCAAAGGCTGAGGGTTACTATGGTGGTCAATAAGGCGGGAGGGGAGAAGTGGAGATCAGTGGGGGCTGATGGGATACATTAGAGGTGCGGGAGGTCTAAGGGGTACCATGGTGGCCAGTGGGGTGCAAGAGGGGATCTGTGGAGATCAGTGCAGGCTGGAGAGATACATTAGAGCTCAGCAAAGGCTGAGGGGTTACCATGGTGGTCAGTGGGGGCTGGAGGAGAACAGTGGAGATCAGTGGGGGCTGATGGGGTACATGGGGTACCTGTCCTGCCCAACATGTAGAAAAAAAGGTCTGTGCACTTACTTATTATACATCCGCTCTGGTCTGGTCAGGAGCTAATGGCACACATTAGAATGGGGGAGCTAATGGAAGGGCTAAGGGGTACCATGGTGGTCATTGGGGGCTGGAAAGTAACAGTGGAGACCAGTGGAGGCTGATAGGGTACATTAGAGGTCAGGGAGGGCTAAGGGGTACCATGGTGGTCAGTGGGGGAACTGTGGAGATCGGTGCAGGCTGGAGGGGTACATTAGAAGTCAGCAAAGTCTGAGGTGTTACTATGGTGGTCAGTGGGGTTGGGAGGTGAACAGTGGAGGTCAGTGTGGGGGCTGGAGGGTCCAAAATCAGGATTAGTAAACAAAGTCCATTAAAACATACATATTTTGTTACAAAATGTCATATTAAAAATTGCCCAAAAGGGCCTGCAAGACAATAAAATACAATACAATACAAAGGACTCAATCGAGGGTACAACAAGGTCAACAGTCGGTCTCTGCGTTTCGCAGGATAATCCGCTTCATGAGGACCCTTCAAGCCTAAAGGATGTTTGCTGTTTTTACAGTACAGTGTTCATCATCAAATGACTGTTACATCGGCATCCTTGAAGCTTGAAGGGTCCTGTGAATGATCGAATATAACAGAAATCCTTGTGCTGAGCGTTGAAGTGCTTCTAGTGAAGCATCAAATGGATCAGATCAGACTAATTGCTGTTGGTCATTTTTATTGTGTCTTGTTCCGTTTGTGATTTTGCGTTGTCTTCGTTGACTGTAACTGTATTTAATCATTTCCCTTTGGGATTAATAAAGTATTCTGAATCTGAGATGTGGTTGGGGCCTAAGGCCCCGTGTCGACGGCCTATGGGCCAGTGGCGGCTGGTGCTCAATATTTCGGGGGGGGGGGAGGCAAACTAACGCCAACCCCCCCCCTTGGAAGGAGACAAGGCCGCTCACCACTGAAGATGGACATAAACACCAGCAAACCCCCCCCCCGCGCGCGCGCTGGAGACGGACGGCCTCCTTACCTTAGGAGGCAGATGTCTTGCCTGGGATGACTCCGATCTCCTATCCTCCCTTCCCTGTCTGAGCCGGGGAGTCCTGGATTCTGAATGGCTGAGTCACTGCAGGTGAGCCATCCCTGGAATCAAAGTGGCGGCTGGTGGGTCGGTCGGGCGTCCCCTGCGTCTCCACCGGCTGTGCGTCTCCTCCCTCCTCCACCTAGGCCAATAGGATCGCTTCTCCTTTCGGCCAGTCGGGAAATGGTCTCATGACCCGTTTCCTGATTGGCTGGGAGGAGAATCAGTGTGACATAGGTGCATATTAATTCGCTATTGTCGCACAACTGGGTGGGCTCAGGGTGCAGTGCCAGCCACATCAGTTGTTATCCCAAGAAATCTGACCATCTGCTCTAAACACTGGTACCGGGTGTGGTGCCTGCTGCTGCATATCATCCCGCTACAACCACTTGAGGCCGAGGCCGCATATTTGCATATGGTCGATGTGAAGGGGTTAAAGCTCATATTTCCGATATGTGGCTGCGGTACCGTGTACTTGTATGAAGAGGTCTCCTGTTCTCTTTGTATTGCTTCCTTTGTGTGAAAAGCCCGGTGTTCCCGCCAGTCCCTCTGCTTTCCTATTGAAAGCTGACCACTCTAAGCAGGAGAGCACACGGTAGTCAGTTCTCTAGCTGTGCTGGGAATTCAGGTTGCTCTCCTCCAATGATCAGACTTGCCCTGACACACCCCCCTGCTGCACAGCCATTCACTGGGAAGCTCAGTGTGCTGCTGCTTCTCCTACCCCCAGCAGCGGAGAGAACAGAGGGGATGTGATCACTTATAAAAAAAAGGGAAAAAAAAAAGGTATTTATATATATATATATATATATATATATATATATATATATATCTATACATAAGTGTTTTGCCTTTCATTACTTTTTAAACTAAATGGGTTGTTTTGCATGGTTATCGTTTACAACCACTTTGACCACTTATGGACCGGAAAGGATGTGCCCCCTTAATGACTGGGCCATTTTTTGCGATACGGCACTGCGTTGTTTTTAACTGACAATTGCGTGGTCGTGAGACGTTGTTCCTAAACAAAATTGACGTCCTTTTTTTCCCACAAATATAGCTTTCTTTTGGTGGTATCTGATCACCTCTGCGGTTTTTAATTTTTTGTGCTATAAACAAAAAAGAGGGACAATTAAAAAAAAAAACAATAAATTTTACATTTTGCTATAATAAATACCCCCCCCCCCCCTAAAAAAATTTAAAAAACAAATTTCTTTCTCAGTTTAGGCCGATGTGTATTCTGCTACATATTTTTGTTTAAAAAAAAAAAAAAATCGCAATAAGCTTATATTGATTGGTTTGCGCAAAAGTTATCGCGTCTACAAAATAGGGGATAGATTTATGAAATTTTTATTATTATTTTTTTAGTAGTAATGGCGGTGGTTAAAGGTTTTTAGCAGGACTGCGACATTATGGCGGACAGATCGGACGCTTTTGACACTTTTTTGGAGACCATTGACATTTATACAGCGATCAGAGCTAAAAATAGCCACTGATTACTGTATAAATGTCACTGGCAAGGAAGGGGGTTAACACTAGGGGGAGATCAAGTGTTCCCTAGGGAGGTGTTTCTAACTGTATGGGGGCTGGGCTGAGTGGAGGAAGAGGAGAGATCGCTGTTCCTAATCACTAGGAACAGACGATCACTCTCTACTCCCCTGACAGAATGGGGATCTGTTTTTTTGTTACACTGACAGATCCCCGTTCTGCCTGTCTCTGGACAGCGGACACCCGCTGGTTGGTCCCCCGTGTGCGCCCACAGATCGTCATGTACGTACAATGACGGCGATTCTCGCAGGGGAGCCAACCTTCCACAGTACAACTGCGGCGGCTGGTCCGTAACTAGTTAAGTGGTTAAAAATGGTCAATGTTGATTGAGAAAGTGACGTTCTGCTAAGGTGTTGTTGGCCTCCTTCTGACCTGCCTTTGACCTCGTTCAAGCAAGGTTTGCATTCCTATAGACTTGTATGGGGACGCAAAACCCGTCTGACATGAACAATATCCCATCGTCATTGGGCCCAACACTGCTTTTCAAGATATAAGAATCCAGGGAATGAGAATTGTGCCGTTTGTTGTATTATTTGGCGTTTGCATTATGCCCAATAAAAGGCAGTGTTTTCGAGGATCTTCTCGAGATGGTGTGCAGCTGACTGTAACCACACCATGTAATGAAAAGTTCCCCTGACCTTTAGAGACGTGCAGTATTTTCCAGAGTGCCTGCTGAGATCCCAAGTGGCTGCTTTACATACTTTCTGCTCACGTTACAAGCTGTCTCAAGCTGTTTTTAGTCATTCTATACATCGCATAACAGGCTGGCAGAGGTCCATGTGTTGGCATTGATATCTGTGTCTATTAAGACCAATGCGAGTCGTCCATAAATTTACTCAATTGCTTGAAAGTGCACTGTTTAATATGAAGGAGCTGATATGGCAAAACAAGTTAACTAAGAACCAAAAAAAAAAAAGGAAGGAAGAAACCTATAAAGCACGCGTTCTCAACCTTTTTAACATGGAGGAACCCTTCAGAGAACTTTCCAGGCTCAGGGAGCCCCTACCAGTTACTATATCTAAAGCTCATAGTACATTAGTGTGATGATCATTAGGAAGAACTCCCCCTTTTTAGATACAGTAGCTAAAAAGCTCATTAGTGATGGTGGTTGTTCATCTGAGAGGCAGAAGTTGCTCGTTGCTCAGGGAACACCAAGCTACGTTTGAAGGAACTCTAGGGTTCCACAGATCCGGGGCTGAGAAACTGCTCTAAAGCAATGTAACCAAGTGAGGAAAACATAACATTTAATAGCTAGCAGCAATTATTCACATTCCCCTGGACTTCTGTGATAGTGAAGATGCTTCATAACTTTTCCAAAAACCACTTCTTCAGTTCCAATGAGTGCCAGGAAGAAAAAAAACAAACAAACACAAGAGGGCGCCTCCATCTAGGAGTGAAGTTTTATTGAAAAGAATAGAAGACAATAAAAATGCACTCACCAACTACAAATGGATCAAGCAGTGGTGTATTTTGGTTTTGTGCTGCCCAAGGCAAGACTAAAATCAGGCCCCCACCATCTAAATTTGTCCCACCACTCCCTGTTTAAGATACACCTCTTCATCTGTAGACCCCCCCCCCTAACTCTTCACAGCTCTCACCTCTCTTCACAAATTCCCCTAGTCGCAAATCTCCCCCCCACTCTTTACAGCTCTCAGCTCTTCACAACCCCCCCCCCCCTCAATCCTTCACAAATACTCCCCTCTTCACAGCTGTCAGCTCTTCACCCCCCCCATCCTTCACAAATACTCCCCTCTTCACCGCTCTCAGCTCTTCACACCCCCCATCCTTTGCAAATCCACCCCCCTTCAGAGCTGTTGCCTCTTCACAACATCCACCCCCCCCCACACACACACATAAACAAACACTCTTCACACCCCCACACCCCCCAACCTTCACAAATCCCTCTCCTTCACAGCTCTTGCCTCTTCACAACCCCCTCCCCCCTCCACTCTTCAGCGCTCTCACCTCTTCATGACCCCCCCATCCTTCAAAAATCCCCCTCCCTCTTCCTAGCTCTCGCTTCTTCACAAATCCCCCCCCCCCACTCTTCACAACTTTCGCCCCTTTACAACCCCCCCTTCAGAGCTGTTGCCTCTTCACAACATCCACCCCCCCCCACACACACACATAAACAAACACTCTTCACACCCCCACACCCCCCAACCTTCACAAATCCCTCTCCTTCACAGCTCTTGCCTCTTCACAACCCCCTCCCCCCTCCACTCTTCAGCGCTCTCACCTCTTCATGACCCCCCCATCCTTCAAAAATCCCCCTCCCTCTTCCTAGCTCTCGCTTCTTCACAAATCCCCCCCCCCCACTCTTCACAACTTTCGCCCCTTTACAACCCCCCCTTCAGAGCTGTTGCCTCTTCACAACACCCACCCCCCCACCCCCCCACACACTCTTCACAGCTCTCACCTCTTTACAGCCCCCCCCATTCTTCAAAGATGCACCCCTCCCTCCTTACAGCTCTCACCTCTTCACAACCCCCCCACTCTTCCCAAATTCCACCCTCCTCTTCACATCACTCACCTCTTCACAACACCCTCCCATCCTCCACAAATCCCACCTCTTCACAGCTCTCACCTCTTCACAACCCCTCATCCTTCACAAATCCCCCCTCTTCACAGCTCTCACCTCATCATACCCCCCCTCATCCTTCACAAATCCCTCCCTCTTCACAGCTCTCACCTCATCACACACCCCCCTCATCCTTCACAAATACCTCCCTCTTCACAGCTCTCGCCTCTTCACAACTCTCCCCAGCCTTCACTAATCCCCCCTTCACAGCTCTTACCTCATCACACACCCCCCTCATCCTTCACAAATCCCTCCCTCTTCACAGCTCTCACCTCATCATACCCCCCCTCATCCTTCACAAATCCCTCCCTCTTCACAGCTCTCACCTCATCACACACCCCCCTCATCCTTCACAAATACCTCCCTCTTCACAGCTCTCGCCTCTTCACAACTCTCCCCAGCCTTCACTAATCCCCCCTTCACAGCTCTTACCTCTGCACCCCCCCCCCCACTCTACAAAGCTCTGACCTCTTAACAACCCTCACAGCCCCCCATCCTTCAAAAATCCCCCCTCCCTCTTCATAGCTCTCACCTTTTCACAAATTCCCCTATTCGCAAATCCCCCCCTCCACTCTTCACAGCTCTCGCCCCATCACAACCCCCCCCCATTCACAGCTCTCACCTATTAACAGACTCTTAACGGCTTCCAGGTGTAGCAAGATGGCTGCGGTCCCAATCAACACCTCTCTTGGCTGAGTAATGATGACATGTTTCAGGGCAACAGGACTGACCCTTTATCAAACCATCCAGTGGTTTGATGAAGGGGTGGTTCTGTTGCCCTGAAATATGTAGCCATTTCACCTAGTACAACTACTTCACCTAGTATTGCCTACCACTCTTCTGGCCCCCTTATGTGCCCCGTTAAATGATGGTTTGGGTCTAGTCAGTGCAATAGCTTATTCGATTTCTATAGTGTGAGGAAGAAATCCTAGCATTTATATTCACACCGGTAGAACATACACCTTAATCCAATCACCATTGAATGTGTGAAGACAGATGTTGACTGTCCAAGAACAGCAATTTGACAACAATTCACACCTTCAGACATGTGAATCGAACCACTAACACCTATGCAGACTTCCTGACATGAAGGATGGGATCAAGTAACTAGACCAAGATGGTTCTGCCACTTTCACAGCTCTCGCCCTGTTCGTGGACAATCAACATCTGCCTTGACACATGCCATGGTGATTGGATTAAAGTCGAACTTAAGGCAAAACTTTTTTTTTATTTTGAATAGAGTAAGGGAGGGTTATAACCTCTGTCAGATTTTTTTTTTCTCCATTTGTCTCCCATTGAGATTTCCCTTCAGTTCCTATCCCATAGCCAAACAGGAAGTGAGAAGAAATCCTTGCAAATTAAGGGAATTCTTTGGGGACCCCCAGGTCACCAGAACTAGTGTCCCCAGTGGAAGAGTTCCCTTCTATTATTTTTCTGGGGACAACCCAAAATTTGGGATTTTCTGTAACTTTCACTTTCAATGATAATGGTAAACAGAACAAATAGAGAGGGGGATCTCCTTAATGATGACAGTAATACAAACTGATAGGGGTCTAATCTCTCTCAATTCCATCCAAAACTAAAAAAAAAAAATGTTGATTTTATTTATACTTTAAGGTGTTGGTGTATGGATGGCGTACATTCCTGACACTCATTAGAACTGAAGATGTTGCTTGGAAATGTCTCTAACATTTCAGAACAAGTCCAGTTGAATGTGATTAACTACTAGTAGATATACCAAGATTTGAATAATTGAGAGCCTTCAAAGACATAAAATTTGGATTAATACACAGTGTGGCCAAAGGATAGTGGACTGTTCACCATTACACCTATATAAGCTTGTTGGTTATTCCATTTCAAAACCATGGACATTAATCTAATGTTACCCCTTCCCTACTTCTTTGTGGTTATAACAGCCTCCACTCCTCCATGAATGTTTTTCACAATATTTTGGAGTGTGTCAATGGCAGTTTGTGCTTTGTAGCTGAAAAAAAACATTTGTGAAGTCAGGTACTGATGTTGGAAGAGAAGACTTGGCTCACAACTGGCATTCCAGTTCAACTTCTAAGGTGTGCAGTAGGGTTGGCGTCAGGGCCCTTTACAAGGCACTCAAGTTCCTCCACACTCATCTGACTAGGTCTTTATGGAACTGGCTGTGTACAGTCATGGTGAAACAGAAAAGGACCTTCACAAAACTGTTGCCACTAGAATGGACCATCCCATTTCAGAACCATGGGAATTAATTAGAACTAGCCCCTTCCCTCCTTCTTTGTGGCTATTACAGCCTTCTCTCCTTCATGAAGATTTTAAACAATATTTTGGAGTGTGTCAATGGAAGTTTGTCCCATTCAGCCAAAAGAACGTTTGTGAGGTCAGGTACTGATGTTGGAGAAGAAGACCTGGCTCATTTCTTTCATTCCAGTTCACCCCAGAGATGTTCAGTAGGGTTGAGTTAGAGTTTATGGAGATGATAGTTGAGAAGACCTGGCTCATTCCAATTCATTCCATATGTGCTCAGAAGGGTTGAGATCAGGGCTCTGTGTAAGACACTCAGGTTCCTCCACATCAAACCATGCCGTTATGGAGATGTTAGTTGAGAAGGCCTGGCTCATTCCAATTCATTCCAAAGGTATTCAGCAGGGCTGAGGTCAGGGCTCTGTGAAGGTAATTCGAGTTCCTTCACACCAAACTCATCGAACCATGCCTTTATGGCAGTGGTTCTCAACTCCAGTCCTCGGGACCCACCAACAGGCCAGATTTTAAGTATTACCTTGGGGAGTTGCAGACTAGAATACTGCAATCACTGAGCAGCAAGTGATATCACCTGTGATGTATTTCAGCAATCTTGCAAACCTGGCCTGTTGGTGGGTCCTGAGGACTGGAGTTGAGAACCACTGCTTTATGGAGATGTTAGTTGAGAAGACCTGGCTCATTCCAATTCATTCCAAAGGTGCTCAGTAGGGTTGAGGTCAGGGCCCTGTGTAAGACACTCAGGTTCCTCTACACCAAACTCATCAAACCATGCCTTTATGGAGATGTTGGTAGAGAAGACCTGGCTCATTCCAGTTCACCCCAAAGGTGTTCAGCAGGGCTGAGGTCAGGGCTCTGTGAAGGTAACTTGAGTTCCTCCACACCAAAATCATCAAACCATATTTTTATGGAGATGTTGGTTAGGAAGACCTGGCTCATTCCAAAGGTGTTCAGTGGGGTTGAGCCAGGGCTCTATGCAGGACACTCAAGTTCGTTCACACCAACATCATCAAACCATGTCTTTATGGAACTAGCTTTGTGCACAAGGGAACAGTCATGGTTGAACAAAACAGGGCCTTCTTCAAACTGTTACCATTAGAATGGAAGCACACACTATTGTCTAAAATGTCTTGGTATGTTGTAGCCATAACAGTACCCTTCACTGGAAACACCTGACCAGCAAATGTCTTTTAAAGGGCAGTTTTAAAAAGTACATTTAGAGCCATTACCTGTGTTGCTGTTGATCCTATTAGGAAAAATATTTGTAGAAAAAAATTACGAGGAGGGGGGTTAATTAAAAAAACCACAGATGATATATTAGAGATAGGTGGAAAACCTTTGATAACCACAAAAGAAAAGGATTTTATTACAGCTTTGGATTTAATGTAAGTTTTGCAGCATGAAATGCATTTTTTTTTTAAAGCTGCTAGAGGATTTTTTTTTTTTTTTGTAAAATCATAAAAATTAGTCCAGTTTTGGCTTTAAAACCAGACACAGCCAGGCAACTATTATTTTCATAAGGTGTCAGCAATGGAAGTACAGATTTCCTTGAAGGACTACTCCCTAGTGCCATTCAGTTGTCATTCTTTTAATTTCCGGTTTAAGAAGTCATTTGAAGAACAATGTACATTTTTAGCCTTCGTTATAGAAATTGACACATAATTACCCATTGTACAAATTCCTCACAGGCTGTGCATATTTGCAATATTAATATTGCATTGAATTCTGCAAAGCTTGCAGTCCTTCGGAAATGTTTACTTTCTGACGGGAAACCAAAGGTGACCTTTACACAATGCCAAACACCCTTGAGCAAAGTAGAACATGATGCCTTGCCTTGTCACCTGCGTTAAGTTTTGTGCCGTTGGCCTGTGAATTGAAACATTAATTCACTTCCTCGGCAAACAACACTCTTGTGTGTGTATGGATTTGCTTCAATGACAAGCTTTCCACACTGGGATTCTCTTAAAGTGGGAATCCCTGCAAATGGCTAAGCACAGCTGACATACTGTACATATATAGGAATGGTGGAAATAGATTTGTAGGTCAGTCTTATTGCCTGGAGGCCTTGGCTAGACAGCAGAGCCAAGAGTGTTTGGTTTCAACCACTGGTATGACCCTTTCTACGAGGCACTCCTCATACTACGCACAGATGCCACTTTGTTGAAGAAGCAACATCAGCCCTTCAGGCTGAGAACTTCTCCTACTGGACAAGAACCAGGTTGCCCCAGGCCCCAGATTATTTATGCACTCCCCAGCCACCTACTGGACACTATGCTCCAGGGATTGGCTGAGGCAAAATAAATATTAAAGTGGTTCTAAAGGCAGAGGGTTTTTTTTTATCTTAATGCATTCTAAGCAGTAAGATAAAAAGCCTTTTGTGTGCAACAGCCCCCGTCAGCCCCCTTAATACTTACCTGAGCCCATCTCAACCCAGTGATGCACACGAGGCTCGGCTGTCCAATGTCTCCTCGTTGGCTGAGACAACAGCGGGTGCCATTGGCTCCCGCTGCTGTCAATCAAAGTCAGTGAGCCAATGAGGAGAGAGAGGGAGGGCTGGGCCGCTGCTCCCAGTCTGCATGGACACAGAGAGCAGCAGCGTTTTGGCTGGGGTTCCACTATAGCAAGCTGTTTGCTGTGGGGGCACTCGGCAGATGGGAGGGGCCAGAATCACCGGCAAGGGACCCGAAAAGAGGAGGATCTGGGTTGCTCAGTGCAAAACCACTGCACAGAGCAGGTAAGTATGACATGTTTGTTATTTTTGAACAAAATAAAACAAGACTTTAGTGTCACTTTAAGGCTGCAGATTTGCCTTTTCCAACCCACTACTTTCTAGAATCCTTCAGAAGGCAAGGGGGAAACAATCAAACAGCCTGGGAAGTCCAGAACAGCCCAAAGCAATCACAAGCTGCTCCACTGATTACAGAGGAGCCAAAAGGAACTCAATGTACTCAATTCATCCTAGCACAGTAAAGCCTTCTTAGAAGAGAAGGTGTTCAAACGTCAAAGCTAAGAAATTATTTTGATTTTAAAACACTTTTTTTTTTTTAAAGGGCCATAACAGTAAAAAGTTGCGACATTTGCTCAGACTTGGATCCATACGAACCATTAAAAGCAGCTTCTCCGAACATAAACAGGTATTAAATCCCGTTCTTCTGACACAACGGTAGTGATAACATAATAGCAGCTTCGGTGGAAAAGAGACACCCACTCGTTCCCAGGTTCCCGACTCAACATTGGCACTTTATATGTTTATTAAGCCTGTACATTAAACACGGATAGAAGTGCGAGAGGCGCACATGCCACATTTAATTACACGCCTCCGCCATCACGAATTTACAAACATGCGTTAAGGAGATATTAGTGATGAAGATGAAGGGATTGATCCAGTGCCTCTGACAGATGCTCCGCAGTCACGCTCTGGTTTAATGGATGTAAGTGTGTCTGACACGACTGTCAGTCAAGGCGTGACGAAACCGGGCGCATAAAAATCGGCCAAGCAAAACGGTGGCTCCGTCCGTCCTGCCCTTACATGTTGGTGGTTTAAAAGTCATCTGTAGAAGCTTCGGTTTATCCTTGAAGAGGTGCGACCAATAGAGCTTGCGCAATCTAGACTGGCTGAAGATTTGTTTGCGGGGATTCTAAGGTGTTCCCAAAATACCCCGGTATTAGTATGTTGTGCATAAGGCTATATAGTGAGCCTACGCTAGAGGGCGGTCTAACGGTGCGGTAATAACCAAAAGGAACTTAGAGAGACAATGGCTTCTAGGAATTTTCTTCTTTATGGAATGAATAGCAAATAGCAAAGCAAAGTCATTGTTATCCCCAAATACACGTAAGGACTTTTACAGTTTTGTAGAAAGGTAGTACAACTCTGCAGAACCTGCATGTGCAGTGTGTTGGAGGATTGCCCCTTTAAATAGATCATCTTGGTCCAGTGTTGGGTCAAGGTCATCTAGAGCCCAGGGTGAACATGCCAAACTGTGCCCCCCCCCAGATATACGAGCAAAAAAATGAAGCACTAATTTGCATGCATACCCCCTAAGCATAAATTCCCCCTCCTCCCAGGACAAATCTACCCCCCCTGCTAAAACCCCCCCCTCCCAGCACAAATCTTTGTCCCCCCATCCCCCTCCCAGCTCAAATCCTCTTTCTCTCCCCATCCCCTCACAAATTGACCCCCCCCCAATCACTCCTCTTAGCAAAAATCCTCCACTCCTCAAATTTCCCCTCCCAGTATACATCCTCTCCAAATCCCCCCTCCCAGCACAAATCCACCCCTTATCCACCCTCCAAGCACAACCCCCCTCCCCCCAAAAGAATTTCCCCTCCTAGCACAAATAACCCCAATCATCCCTACTCTAACAAATCCTCTCTCCCCTCCATGATATTACCTCTTCTGACCCAAATCCGCCCCCCCCCCCCAAGTCCCCCCTTCTAGCACAAATCCTCTTCCCCATCCCCCCTCCCAACACAAATCCCCCCATATCACAACTTATAGCACCCCCCCCCCCCCAAATTTTTCCTCCTAGAACAATTTATACCCTCTGCCGCCCCCAAAATCCCCCATATCACAACTTATAGCACCCCCCCAAATTTTCCCTCCTAGAACAATTAATACCCTCTGCCGCCCCCAAAATTACCCCCAATATCACAACTTATAGCGCCCCCCCAAATTTTCCCTCCTAGAACAATTCATACCCTCTGCCGCCCCCAAAATTCCCCCTCCCAACACAAATCCCCTCCCCCCCAATCTCCTTGTGGAGCCTTCCTCATGATATCACAGCGCCCAGGGCAGCTGCCTCTCCTGCCCACCCCTTGTCCCGGCCCTGTCTTGGTCTTACAATAGTCTCTAGACTAGAGTGATTCAATCTACATGCAGGTTGGGCAAAAGGGTCCTTTTACCAAACTTCCTGTAGTATTCCAGGGGAACCCCGTACCGTCCCTAATCTATTCTATCTAATCTATATATATTGCTCCTCAGGAACCTTTTTCTACACTAGGACTAACTCTTCATAGTCACAAGCATTGCAGCAGAGCTAATGGGCCCCTTTTGCTGCTTTACCCTGTCCCATGTTGAACTCTGCTGTTCAGGGACTGTAAAAGACTGATACAAGGTCATGTTTAGGTGTAGCGCCCTCCTAGCCAGGCTGCTAGGTAAATTTAATTTTTGGGCTTCTGCTGTAGCCACAGAAGCCAGAATTGTTTGGTTTGGTCTGCTCAAGACTCCACAGGCTGGGAGTTTGATTACCTCCCCCTGACTCTAGGAGAAGCTTCTGGAGATTAGGGCAGGAGGATTCAAATACTCCGCTTGAATATTTAGTAGGGCCTGTGTTACTAAATGGGGAGGTGTGCCCAGATGGTGGCTAGGTTCCTGTTTAAATAGGTTGGAGTTCAGGGTAGGTTGTCTTTCCCAGTAGGGGAATAGATCTGTGAGCTTCAGGGGGCTAATTTCCCCAGAGACACTTCTGGACTGGATGCTGGACCTCTGCTGGGGTCTGCTGGCTTCGGGCCTCATGAGTAGAGTTTGTATGCTTCATACACCTGCATAGTCTTCAGCTTTGCACCCGTACACTATCCAAGTCTATTACGAAGTTGCTATCTACTGCTGCAAAGTCTTCAGCTGTGCATCCTAAGACTATACTAGTCACTATGTCCTTGTACTGCTACTGTGGACAGAGAAGTGTCCTCTTCAAGCTGTGTTATGTTTTTTTGGGGTATCCCACCCTCATCTATCCCCCCCCTGCTACAAGTTCTTCAAACAATAAACCTTTAGAAGGACATCCCCTAGAATGTTCAATGAGCCAGAGTGAGTGGACTGTTGCTGTGTGGGGAAAGGACCTGTTACACTCAGCGGCTCCTGAGGGGGTAGCACTACATTCAGTGGGTATTTACATTGTTTTCATTATGAAAATGATTCCAATAGTACCGTATATACTCGAGTATAAGCCAAGTTTTTCAGCACATTTTTTTTGTGCTGAAAATGCCCCCCTCGGCTTATTCTCGAGTCAAGGACTTTTCTGCATCAGAGAATTACATTTTCTGAACCGACTTTGGGGCCCCGTATCTCGGGGCCACTTGGTGCTAGGGACCCCAAATTTGGTGTGTACCCAGTGGAACTAGCACTACAACAAACTGTGTCCATCTGCAGCAATGGGTCCAGAGAGCCCAAATTTTGGCTGCAGCTAGGGGGGCATCTAGAAACCCTTAACTACCGAGTTTGAAGTTCGTGGTACCTATGGCTCCAAATGGGCACAGTGAGGCATGCAAATGGGCATTGTTGACCCTCTTTTCCACTTACAGTAGCTGCGCATTTCTCACCCTAGGGTTATACTCGAGTCAATACGTTTTCCCAGTTTTTTGTGGTAAAATTAGGTGCCTCGGCTTATATTGGGGTCGGCTTATACTCGAGTATATACGGTATATTCATGTACAGAGAGCTGTGTTCATGTGTGTCTTTTACTGTATATTTGCCTGGAGTTCGACTTTAAAACAGTTTTCTGTCTTCTTATTTGTCTCCTGCTCATCTTCCTTCCAAGCCATATCTATGGATGAATTGCTATTCCTTACTAAACCCCCAAGCTTCCATACGTTAAATGACTGAATCTCAGAGGGATTCACTATACTTCTGAACATGGGAGCTTCACATGCTTCACTTCCCTAATTGATTAGGTATTCCATATTTCACACATTTTGACACTCCGTGGCGGATCTACGAAGACTGGACAGATCAATACTGACCAAGTCTGGTTACCCCGTGTTACATAAATTACAACAGAACAATAAAATAATCTGCGGTTTGTTTCATTAACCTTTCACTAAGGAGTCGCCTCTCGCAAGAGCATGAAAATTCGAGCCAAGCAACTTTTCAGAAAGTTTCCCGAGCGCGTACAATTAGTTCTAACGTTCCGAAGGTTGAATCTCTTCCAAGCGGATGCAGAAAATCACTCACCGAAACCATTTTAACATTTCTTAGATATATTTAATAGATTTCGCCTGGCTGGCTGCGGTTGCTGTGCCACTTGACCTGACTTTGTCTAGCGGTGAGTGAGCGACGACAGAACACAATCCGATGGTATTGCTCACTGACTGGATGTATTGAACAGATTCGAAAGTTAAATTAACCTGATTGTCCTGGAATGTAAATGTCCTGGAGTGATTTCTCTGTGCAGTTAAATAGAATCTCTATGCTACCCACTTTAAACGTCCTTTTTTTCTTAGGTTTGGATAGTGTGTGGAAGGATTGAAAGCTCTGTCAGGTTTCTAAGGCTATCCAGGGCTCCGTTAGATAGATTTGCTTTCACTAACCCTAAATCTCTAACTCGAACCCTCTAAGTCCATTCTGCAATCCCCAATCCTATAACTCTATCCTTCTATCGCCAACCCTCTAACCATAACCCACTATCTCTAATCCTTTCCCTCATATCCCTCTAATCCTTACCCCCTTAACTGTAACGCTAACCCTTTATCTCTAATTCTAACCCCCAACTATCATCCTAACCCTCTAACTCCATCCCTCTATCGCCAACCTTCTAATCCTAACCCTCTAATTCTAATACTAACCCTCTAACCATAACCCTCTATCCCTCTTCCTCTAACACTAATACTAACCCTCTAACTCCAACCCTCTAACTCCAACCCTCTAACTCTATCCCTCTATCGCCAACCCTCTAATCCTAACCCTCTATTTCTATCCCTAATCCTCTATCTCTAATACTAACCCTGTACCCCCAACCCTCTATCCCTAATCCTCTAACACTAATACTAACCCTATAACCCTAACCCTCTAATTCTAACCTCCTAACTCTATCCTACTATCCCCAGCCCTCCAACTATATCCCTTTATTGCCAACCCTCTAACTCTAACCCTAACCCTTTTTCTCTACTCCTAGAGATACTAGGATACTAGTAACCCTCCAACCATAACCCTCTATCCCTCTTCCTCTAACACTAATACTAACCCTCTAACTCCAACCCTCTAACTCTAACCCTCTAACTCCAACCCTCTAACTCCAACCCCCTAACTCTATCCCTCTATCGCCAACCCTCTAATCCTAACCCTCTATTTCTATCCCTAATCCTCTATCTCTAATACTAACCCTGTACCCCCAACCCTCTATCCCTAATCCTCTAACACTAATACTAACCCTATAACCCTAACCCTCTAATTCTAACCTCCTAACTCTATCCTACTATCCCCAGCCCTCCAACTATATCCCTTTATTGCCAACCCTCTAACTCTAACCCTAACCCTCTATCTCTACTCCTAGTAACCCTCCAACCATAACCCTCTATCCCTATTCCTCTATCACTAATACCAACCCTCTAACTCTATCCCTCTATCGCTAACCCTCTAATCCTAACCCTCTATCTATATCCCTAATCCTCTAACTCTTATGTTAGTTTTACAGGACCAAGCGCTTCTGGCTTGTACTTGATTCCGAGCATGCGTGGACTTTTGTGTGACGAACGTGTGTACACACGATCGGATTTTCCAACAACAAATGTTGGGTGTGAGCTTGTTGGCGGAAAGTCCGACCGTGTGTACGCTCCATTGAACATTTGTTGTTGGACTTTCCACCAACAAATGTTGGCTAGCAGGTTCTCAAATTTTCCGCCAACAAATTTTTGTTGTCGGACTTTCCGATCGTGTGTACACAAGTCAGTCGCACAAAAGTCCACGCATGCTCGGATTCAAGTACAAGTCGGAAAGCGCTCGGTCTTGTAAAACTAGCGTTCGTAATGGAGATATCACGTACGTCTTGTACGTCACTACGTTTGTAATTGTTGGCCAACATTTTGTGACCACCGTGTGTATGCAAGGCAAGTTGGAGCGAACAACCTTCGAAACAAAAATCCACGGTTTTGTTGTCGGAAAGTCCGATCGTGTGTACGGGGTTTAATACTAACCCTGTAGCCCTAACCCTCTAATTCTAACCTCCTTACTCTATCCTATTATCCCCAGCCCTCCAACTATATCCCTTTATTGCCATCCCTCTAACTCTAATCCTAACCCTATATCTCTAATCCAATCCCTTTAACTCTAATCCTAACCCTCTAATCCTAACCCTCTAACTCTAATCCTAACCCTATATGTCTAATCCTATCCCTTTAACTCTAATCCTAACCCTCTAATCATATCCCTCTAACACCCCAACCCTCTAACTCTAACCCTAACCCTCTATCTTTAATCCTATCCTTCTAATGCCCTGTACACACGATCAGATATTGATCGGACATTCCGACAACAAAATCCATCGGATTTTTTCAGACGGATGTTGGCTCAAACTAGTCTTGCATACACACAGTCGCACAAAGTTGGTGGAAAATCTGATCGTTCTGAACGTGGTGACGTAAAACACGTACGTCGGGACTATAAACGGGGCAGTAGCCAATAGCTTTCGTCTCTTATATTTATTCTGAGCATGCGTGGCACTTTGTGCTTCGGATTTGTGTACACACGATCGGAATTTAAACGATCGGATTTTGTTGTTGGAAAATTTTATATCCCGCTCTCAAACGTTGTGTGTCTGAAATTCCGACGGAAAAAGTCCGATGGAGCCCACACAAGATGGGAATTTCCGACAACACAATCCGATCGCACTTTTTCTGTTGGAAAATCCGACCGTGTGTACAGGGCATTAGTCTAACCCTCTAACCCTAATCCTCTAATGCCCTTAACTCTAATCCTCTAATGCCCTGTACACACAACCAGTTTTCCCGTCGGAATAAACTCCGAAGGATTTTCCGACAGAATTCTGACGGAATTCTGCTCAAGCGGTCTTGCATACACGCGGTCACACCAAATTGCGACCGTCCAGAACGCGGTGACGTACAACACGTACGACGGGACTAGAAAACGGAAGTTCAATAGCCAGTAGCCAATAGCTTCCGTCTTGTACTTGCTTCAGAGCATGCGTCATTTTTGGTACGTCGGAACAGCATACAGACGAGTTTTCCCGATAGGAATTGGTTGCGTCGGAAAAATTTAGAACATGTTCCATTTCTTGGTCCGTCAGAATTTTTGACGTAGAAAGTCCGATGAGGCATACACACGATCGGAATATAAGATGAAAAGCTTCCGTCTGACTTTTTCTGTCGGACATTCCGCTCGTGTGTACACAGCATAACTCTTCACCCGACTCGCTAACTCTAATCCTAACCCTTTAATCCTGTCCCTCTAACTCAAATTCTATCCCTCAAACATCCCAAACCTCTAACTCTAACCCTCTATCTCTAATCCTACCCTTCTAAGTCTAACCCTCTAATTCTAATCCCCTAACTCCTACCCCCTCCCTCTAACTCTAATCCTAACCCTCTAAAGCTGGCCATAGATGGGTAGAATTACAAATATAAATTCTTAGGAAAAGAATATTCTAAAAAAGTTTGTTCACTTTGCTAATTGTTAATGGGTCGAAGCGACGTTAGTTTTCGCTTGCAGTGACTAGATCATTCAAAGGAGTAGGTTGGTATATTTTTCTTGAACAAATTTCCAACAATTAATATGGTTTTGTTCAGTAAAGTCAATTTATTCCAAAATCAAAAGTCAAAAGCAGACAAAATGTTTTTGAATGTTCTGAGGATGTTTTCAGAATGTTCTTGCAAATTTTCTTAAGAATTTTCCTAAGAATTTTTGTTTGAAATTCTGTCCATCTATGGCTATCTTACCATCTCTAATCCTAATCCTAATCCTCTAACTCTAACCCTCTAATTTTATCCCTCTGGCCCTAACTTTCTAATTTTTACCCCAAAGCTACAACTCAAATCCTAATCATCTAACTCCAACCTGGTAACATTAACCCTCTATCTCTAATCCCAAACCTCAACCCTAATCATCTGGCTCTAACCCGCTAACCTTATTCCTCTATCTCTAAACCCGAAGCTCTAACCCTAATCATCTGACTCTAACCTGCTAACCTTATTCCTCTATCTCTAAACCCGAAGCTCTAACCCTAATCATCTGGCTCTAACCGTTTAACTTAGACCCTCTATTTCTAATCCTAACCCTCTAACTCTAAGCCTCTAGTTAGTCACAGAGTAAGAGAAGAGAATGCCTAGATGTAGGGCCAACATGCCTGGGTTAAAAGGGGTTTGGCATAAAAGGGTTCTACTGATGGATTAAAAGTAAACAGAATTTTGCTCACCGGATTGGTGGATAGGGCATGAGCAGGTGGGCTTTCAGGGCTTGGGTACGTAGGATGGTCTTGCAAAGCCTTTAGCTGGAGGATAGCTTGTGTGAGGACAACTTCCTGACCCCCCCCCCCCTTAATGTTTTTGTTTCTTGCTTGGTATTTTGGGATTGGTATTGGATGTGTGCAGTTATGTCATGGCAGCTGGCGGGGTACAAGGTCCTTGGATGTGTTTTTATTATGGGCAAAAAAGATACATTTGTAGGGACCCGTCTTGAATATGATTCCCATTATTTTGGTTGATGATATCTGTGATTATTGGTATGTCTCAGAGTTGTGCTTCCGCGGCTTGGTGCCTAGTTTTTGGTTTTACACAAGTACTTGAAGTAGATGTGGTTATACCCCAAAATGATCCAAAATCGGCCTTTGGTTCTACTTTAAATCTCCGACTACATAGCAGACAATGCAATTCTCTAGCAGAGTAGGGAAAGGATATGACTCCTGTTAGATATTTATTTCTGCTGAATAAAAAAAGAACTAAGTAGAGTTAGGATTCCACTTTCCAGTAAAATATAAAACAAACATGCCGGGATTACAACTGTACGATAATACAATTGTATTTCTACTCTGACCAAAGGGATTGCAAGCTTTTCTGAGAATACCACTTCAGAGCACCATGCACGCTATTCCTACATAGATAGCGCACGGTTCATATATTGCTCATCCGATTGAATAAGTGCTCAGAGGGGTTCGGTGCTATGAAGTGCTATTCTAGGAATAACTTGCAATATGCTTTCTCTCTGGTGAGAGTACAAATAGTAGGAATACAATGGTGTCGGAAAAATGACGCAGCAGAGAACTGGATACATCCTTTATACTGAATAATTGAATATATTCTTTATAACCGTTGTTGTCTATGTGAGCATTCCAATCTTTACAAAGCACTGTTTGGTGTCTGAACATGATACGCATTGGCAGTATAGGGAGGCAGGCAATGTACATTGGAGATTACGGTCTGTACCTGATGAGCATTTGAAGAACTTCAAGGGGTAACACAGAGGTCAGCTCTAAAATCTATTTAAAATGATGCATCCTTTTTTTTTTGGTCCAAATATTTGACAAAGATGGACCTTGATCCATCAAAACCTTGGACAAAATTGACTTCACATATTCCTGCTCAAGATTCGTGAGTGCCCATACTACTTTCTATTCATCTACTGATCTTACTTTGCTGTAGATACTCCCTGGACTCTGTGTCTTCTAATGGATTTTGTATGGTCCAAAAATGTGATGTTTGGACCTCCAATGGATTATATTTGGTCCAAATATTTTATATTTGAAGTTCCATGGGACTACATGTGGTCCAAATATTTTATGTTTGGACTTACATTGGATGTTATGTGGTCCAAAAAATTGATATTCAGACTTCTAATGGATCTTACGTGGTTGAGGTTTGGACTTCAAATGGATTTCAGTTGGTGCAAAAATGTGATATTTGGACTTCCAATAGATTATATATGGCCTAAATATTTTTTTGTTTTTGGACTTCTAATGGATTTTATGTGATCCAAATATTTGAACTTCTGATGGATTTTATGTGGTCCACAAATTTGTTATTTGGACTTCTAAATAACTTTATCTGGTCCAGATATTTGATATGTGGACTTCCATTGGATTTTATGTGATCCAGTGGTCCAGATATTTGGACTTCAAATGATTTTTATGTGGTCCAAAAATTTGATATTTGGACTTTAAATTTTTCCAATAGATTGAATGTGCTCCAAATATTTGGACTTCCAGTGGATTTTATGTGGTCCAATCATTTGGACGTCCAATGGAGTCTATGTGATTCTGATATTTTATATGTGAACTTTCAATGGATTTTATTTGTTTCTGTTATTTTATATTTGGACTTCTAATGGATTCTATGTGGTCCAGATATTTTATGTTTGGACTTCCAATGTATTTTATGTGGCCCACAAATTTGATATTTGGACATCCAATAGATTATATGTGGTCCAGATATTTTATATTTAGACTTCTAATGGATCTTATGTGGTCCAAACACTTGATATTTGGACTTCCATTAGATTTTATGTGGTCCAGATATTCGGACTTCAAATGTATTTTATGTGGTCCCAACATTTGATATTTGGACGTCAAATTTTTCCAATGGATTGAATGTGTTCCAAATATTTGGACTTCGAGTGAATTTTATGTGGTCCAAACATTCTGCCGTCGAATGGACTCTATGTGGTCCCAATATTTTATATGCAAACTTTCAATGGATTTTATTTGTGTCTGTTATTTTATATTTGGACTTCTAATGGATTCTATGTGTTCTATATTTGGGCTTCCAATGTATTTTATGCGGTCCAGATATTTTAGATTTGGGCTTCCAATGGATTTTATGTGGTCCAAAAATTTTTTATATTTGGACTTCTAATGGATTGTATGTGGTCCAGATATTTTATATTTGGGTTTCCAATGTATTTTATGTGGTCTAAAAATTTGATATTTGGACTTTTGATGGATTTTTTGTGGTCCAGATATTTCGACTTCCAATAGATGTTATCTTGTCCAGATATTCGATATCCCATTTTTTCCAAGCTCAACTTCAAGATGTCATGCGTTTTTTCCAATACACAACTTGGCTTAATATTGAAATATGTAAATGGCACCCTGAGCTATTTAGTTTCTCTGTAAGTCTTATGGTCACCCCAGGTTGGGGACCTATGGATTTACGAGGGGCATTTGGATCCCTCCTGACCCTAGATGGTCAAGGGGCATCTGGGCGACCTCCGTCATCCATTGGCTGCACTCCATGTTGGAGATTTATGAGGCTTATGGCTTAAGAATTATGATTTTCCTTTGTTATTTTCTGTACTGTTGTGATAACATATTTTACTTGCATAAGAATTACAAGGACATTGACTTAACAGATATACATTACATGTCTTTGTAATCCGAGGACGCCATGCTAAATGACAGTTAGGGGTGTATTTATTGGAAAATAATGCCTAACTATTCATCCCGTTAAACGGAAAGAGATCATTTGTTCTGTGCAAATTTCTATATCTATTTTCTCTCCAGGTCAAGTTTTATTCATTCATAGAGAATAAAGTGGTTCAAGACGATACCGAATTATTGCCACTAGATGATCATAGGAAAGAAAATTCTTGATTAGTATGACTGTCAGCTCCTTCTAGTGGCCATAGTGCAATCTTTTCCAGAACCAATCTATTCTGTATGAATCTGTATTTCTCTGGGGAGAAAATTAACTAATAAAGCAAAACAGCAGTGTCTCATAGTCAAAGGAATTATATATATGCTTTGCATGGGAATGTGCAAAAAACATGCGGAATGCACGCATGCCCTGGTGCATGCAGTATTGCGAGCCAAGCCTAATGGGAAAGCATAAAAGCTGATCTCCGGGGAAACACCTAAATACGCCGATGTATAGGAACTCTATTGGAACCTCTATGACTAAGCCCCCTATGGACGGGGTGAAACCCGCCAGGGGCATGGTCAGTGGAGCAGCACTGGTTGAGGTCGTCATTTATTGGTTTGGTTGAGTGGCGTCCCATATCTTTTTTTACTGACACCTCTAGATGTGTGAAATTGGATGCCAGCACACCTCTTTCCTGAGCACCAGTGGGGAACCACGCCATAACATACTCTTGCTTGCAGTGCTGAATGAAACTGTTTTACCTGTCAGAGACTCAGAGGACTTGCATTCCTGTCCATCCAGTCCAAGATTTACACAGCATTGATTGATTAGCTAATTTCTCTGTCAGTCTGCTCTCTCCTCCTATCGGCATGCCCTCAACTGCTTCCCCCCTCCCAAAGTCTGAGCTATGTTGTACAGGGAATGCAAAAAGACTGATACCAAGTCAATGTCAGCTACTTAGGCTAAGTTCACACTGGCATTAAAAGCAGGCGTTTGAGGGGCGTTAAGAGCTTGTTCACACTTGACTACATTTCTAACACTTAACAAACGCTCCTATAGCATTAATATGTGCGTTAGACTGGCATCCGTGAGCTTTAGTATGGGCGTTAGACTGGCGTCAATGAGCTTTAGTATGGGGGTTAGACTGGCGGTAATGAGCTTTAGTATGGGCATTAGACTGGTGTCAATGAGCTTTAGTATGGGTGATAGACTGGCATCAATGAGTTTTAGTATGGGCATTAGACTGATGTCAGTAAGCTTTAGTATGGGCATTAGACTGGCGTTAATGAGCTTTAATATGGGCGTTAAACTGGTGTCAGTGAGCTTAAGTATGGGCATTAGACTGGCATTAAAGAGCTTTAGTATGGGCGTTAGACTGGCTTTGATGAGCATTAGCATGGGCATTAGACTGGCTTTAATGAGCGTTAGTATGTGCGTTAGACTGGCGTCAGTGAGCTTTAGTATGGGCATTAGACTGGTATTTTACAAGCATTATTGAAGAGTTAAAAACGCTCCCCAAATGCCCTATGCGCAGTTTTAGTATGGGCGTTAAACTGGCGTTAATGAGCTTTAGTATGGGTGTTAGACTGGCTTTAATGAACGTTAGTATAGGTATTAGACTGGCGTCAGTGAACTTTAGTATAGGCGTTAGAATGGCGTTAATGAGCTTAAGTATGGGCATTAGACTGGTATCAATGAGCTTTAGTATGGGCATTAGACTGGCTTTAATGAACGTTAGTATAGGTATTAGACTGGCGTCAATGAGCTTTAGTATAGGCGTTAGACTGGCGTCAGTGAGCTTAAGTATGGGCGTTAGACTGGCGTTAATAAGCGTTAGTATGGGCGTTAGACTGGCATTGATGAGCATTACTATGGGCATTAGACTGGCTTTAATGAGCGTTTGTATGGGCATTAAACTGGCATGGATGAGCGTTTGTATGGACATTAGACTGGCGTCAGTGAGTTTTAGTATGTGCGTTAGACTGGCATTTTACAAGCATTATTGAAGAGTTAAAAACGCTCACCAAATGCCCTATGCGCAGTTTTAAAGCGTTTTATGAGCGTTAAGGTGCGTTAAAACCACTCCACAAACAACTATTTTTAAATGGGAAATTATAAGAAATTAACACCCAGCAACCACACCGCAAACACCTGCCAGAGCGTTTGCGAAGCGTTACCATAGCCTTGAATGGGAGGCCTTGAAAGGCTTCAAACGCCTTTTGACTCGACGTGAGGCTTCAATTTTGAAGCAGCGCGGCGCTCACTGCATTGTATTTAAAAAAAAAAATCTGTATTAATAAACAGGAAGCCACATGCATTTGTTTCTCTTATAACTGCGTGGAGTTCGGCTTTAACAGAGGGAGAGACATGAAGGAGAACGGGGAAAAAGAAGAGAAATAAATAGAGAAGTGATATATTTTAGGTGAGCGTCATATATATGCAAATCACGGTTATGTATGAGGTTCATCTCGTATTACCAGCTTGTTTTACATGCAAATGAATTCTCTTAAACTCTCAAGAAGGAACCGAGGAAAAAAAAAAAAAAAAGAAAAGCACAAGAACTTGAAACGGAGAAGAGCAGACGTTAATTTGGCAAGGCTGTAACAAATCACAGGCTGAGTATTATAAGAACATCATATCTTATTTCACAGGGATTATTATTGCAATCACCATTAGAAGCAGGGAGCTGCAATTAACTGCAAATATTTGTTTTGGTCCTTTTCCTTCCTGGAATGGGGTTGTAAACAGATTTTTCAGGTTCTACTTCCAATCAGAGGATTAAAAAAAAAAAAAAAAACGAGTCGCGTTTTACTGCCGAACCCACAATCAAGGCATCATGCTGACTCCAATCAACCGGGGAGACAGGAAGCACCGGTGACTTGATTTGTGTATTGTCACAACACGCCGGCCCCCGTTCAGGGACATAACGAGACCGGAGAATTAAAGAAAAGACGTTGGGATGATGTCAGAGTGAACTGGAGCAATGTTTGTAGGCCTGACCCTTAGGACTCATAGGGCCCCTTCACATATTTTTTTATTGTTGGTGGGCTACGTTACGTTAGACCTCATTCGAACACACATTAGACCCCATTCAAACTTGAGCAATTTGACACCAACAATGGGGCATAATTTCTGACACCACCAATGGGGCATAATTCCTGACACTGACAACAACAATGGGGCATAATTGCTGCAACTGAAACCAACAATGGAGCATAATTCCTGCAACTGGCACCAACAATGGGGCATAATTCCTGCAACTGACACCAACAATGGAGCATAATTCCTGCAACTGACACCAACAATGGGGCATAATTCCTGCCACTAATACCAAAGATGGGGCATTGTTTGCTCCCACTGATGTCAGGGCATTTCAACTTCCGCTGGCCATACTCTGGCCCCCCTAAAGTCTGGAGGACAGTAAACTTGGCCCTTTGTTCAGAAAGTTTAGAGACCCCTGATTTAGACCAAAGACACCAACATTATTCCTCCCCCTAATATCGAAGACTGGACACTGTTTACTCCCATTGGTTCCAGAAAACAAATCCTATTTCTGCTGGCCACAGCCCGGCCCCCCCTAAAGTCTGAAGGACAGTAAACTGGCCCCTTGTTAAAAAGTTTGGAGACCCCTGGACTGAAGCAAAAATTCTCAAACCTATAAATGCCAAATAAGAGGGTGAGCAATGGGAAAAAAGAAAAACAAAACGCTCAAGTGTGAATGGGATCTTAACACGCAATGTGCTAAGGCAGTCTATTCATTTTCAAAGGTCCGTCAATGTAAAAAAGCAGACCCGACCCTCTCGGAGCAGTCATCAGCTCTCCACTCTGCCCCTCTAGAGATCACTGGCACAGCCGGCTTTGGCCCCCTGCCTGCACATTACCTTTACATGTGCTCAAATCTCTTGAAATAGGTCCGAGGACCAGTAATGGTAATCTGGGACAGTCTAAAGCAGGGGTAGGCAACCTCGGCCCTCCAGCTGTTTTGAAACTACAAGTCCCAGGAGACATTGCAAGACCCTGACAATCATAGGCATGACTCCTAGAGGCAGAGGCGTGATGGGATTTGTAGCTTCACCACAGCTGAAGAGGGCCAAGGTTGCCTACCCCTGGTCTAAAGTTTCACTACTGGGGACCATGAAGTAGGTTTGAGCACAAGTGAAGGCAGACTGGAAGAGTCTACAGGTTCACGTCTAGGTTTGAGCACCATAAGTAAAGAGGCTCTACTCACAGGATCCGGGAACAAGATCTGTCCATGGGTGCAGGCCCTGGTAGAGTAGTCCAACATACAGTCCAAAGGGTTCCAGGGTGGCAAGCAACCCCTCCTCCCTCCTCTCAGCACACTGATCCAATCCCTAAGCAGGGGAGAAGACAATCTAATAAGGCATCCTGACAATTTAACAGCACCCCACCCATCTTCTGGGCACACCTCCCCAGGGATTGGTTAGGCCCTGCTCAATATTAAGGCTGGTCGTTTGACTTCTCCCTCCAGAAACTTCTTCTAGAGGCAGGGGGAAGCAATCAAACTCCCAGCCTGTGAAGCCATGAACAGACCAGACCAAACAATCCCTGCTCCCCTGGTTACAGAAAGAGCCAAAAACTGAATTTACCTAGCAACCTAACCTAAGAGGGTGCTACAGATCAAATACACAAAAATAAACAAAAACATTATAAATAAAAATAAATAAATTAAAAAAACTAATGAATGAAATAAAATAAACTAACCTTAATGCACCCACCCCAAATAATAATAATTTTGCCTAAGCAATTGAGGGTTTCTCTGATGAAGATTCACCAACAGGAAAAATGAATAACATTGTAACAAAATGAATTTCACCTCCATGACTCTGCTCATCCCTCGCAGAGAGCAGTGACACGTGACTGTCAGGAATATCAAAAAGGATGAGAGCTCCACGGATCTAATGTGAGCCGAGTAAATCTTTATTGCACATGACAAGAAGTCAGAAGAGAAACGCGTTGGTTTTCTCTTCTGACTTCTTGTCATGTGCAATAAAGATTTACTGGACTCACATTAGATCTCTGGCGCTTTCATCCTTCACAACATTCCTTAAGACTACCCTTGAGACCCTACAAGGTTACCCCGGCTGAGTGAGAGCTGCCTCTGAAATTTGGATTTAAAGCCCTATCCTGACTACGTTTGGGACCTGTGCTCTACCAACACGTCTGTCATTGAACGTGACTGTCATGGGAACGGCAGAGTCTTTGGTGCGTAGGCTGTGACTGACAGCTTGGTCTTCAAGAGAGGCAAGATGGCAGCGCCCACTAGAGGATTTGTTCAGTCTGGGGAGGACACACTAGAATTTTTGTTCAACGATTAGCCACCATTGAGTTGTTTATAAGCTAATTAGTCCATATTTAGGGATTCATGGAGTGATTTCGCTGAAACTGGTTTTGCCGTAAAATTACCCACTTAGGCCTCAAACTTCACCAAGCCGACTGCTAAGGCAAAATTTGTTTTAAAAAAATAATAAAAATAGCATTATTGAAATGAAAAAATAACTATGCTTAGTGCAAACACGATAAAATGGCTTATTAAGCTGCGTACACACGAGCGGAATGTCCGACAGAAAAAGTCTGACGGAAGCTTTTCATCGTATATTCCGTGTGTAGGCCTCATTGGACTTTCTGCTTCGAAAATTCTGACGGACCTAGAAATGAAACATGTTCTAAATATTTCCGACGGAACCAATTCCTATCAGGAAAACTGATCGTCTGTATGCTGTTCCGACGGGCCAAAAAACGACGCATGTTCTCAAGCAAGTATGAGACACAAGCTATTGGCTACTGGCTATTGAGCGTCCTTTTTCTAGTCCCGTTGTACGTGCTGTACGTTACCTTGTTCCGGACGGTTGGACTTTGGTCAGACTTTGGTTTGACCGTGTGTAGGCAAGACCGCTTGAATGGAATTCCGTGGGAGTTCTGTTGGAGCAACCTTCGGAGTTTACTCCGATGGCAAAACCGGTCGTGTGTACGCGGCATAACAGTGCTGAAAAAATGTGTGAAAATTAAATAAAATTAACAGCTGCACTCACGGATATTAGAATACTATGGTATCATAAACGCCTGCATAAAAGAATGCGTTGCGCTGTTGTGCATATAACTAACCAACAAAACAAGTTCAAGCATAAAACATTAGGTCCCTAAAGTGATATTTCCAACTGTGAACCACAAGTCATAAAAGCTCCGGCAGCCCTCTGATGACATTCTCTGGGACGATAAGCGCAAGGGTGGAGCCAAGTGGTGACGTCATCACGCCAACACGGGGAGGAGGTGTTTTTCTTTCTGCTAGTACCTGGCTGTTCTTTGAATTTGAGAGTATATGGATGTTTTTAATATCTTGAAGAGATGTTGTTATTGGGTAGAAGATGGCCATTCATTCCAGTGGCAAGGTTGACGACAGTTAAAGTGATATTAGACCTCTTTTCTCATGAGGTCTCAGGCTCTACTTAGGATATCCAAGTGGTGTAGCACTGAGGCAGGTGGAGGGAGGAAGGAAGGAAGGAAGGAAGGAAGGAAGGAAGGAAGGAAGGAAGGAAGGAAGGAAGGAAGGAAGGAAGGAAGGAAGGAAGGAAGGAAGGAAGAGAAAAGGAAAGGACAGGAAAGGAAAGGAAAGGAAAGGAAAGGAAAGGAAAGGAAAGGAAAGGAAAGGAAAGGAAAGGAAAGGGAAGGGAAGGGAAGAGAAAGGAAAGGAAAGGAAGGAAGAGAAAGGAAAGGAAAGGAAAGGAAGGAAGAGAAAGGAAAGAAAAGGAAAGGAAGGAAGAGAAAGGAAAGGGAAGGAAGGAAGGAAGGAAGGAAGGAAGGAAGGAAGGAAGGAAGGAAGGAAGGAAGGAAGGAAGGAAGGAAGGAAGGAAGAGAAAGGAAAGGGAAGGAAGGAAGAGAAAGGAAAGGGAAGGAAGGAAGAGAAAGGAAAGGAAGAGAAAGGAAAGGAAAGGAAAGGAAAGAAGAGAAAGGAAAGGAAAGGAAGGAAGAGAAAGGAAAGGAAAGGAAGGAAGAGAAAGGAAAGGAAAGGAAGAGAAAGGAAAGGAAAGGAAGGAAGAGAAAGGAAATGAAAGGAAGGAAGAGAAAGGAAAGGAAGAGAAAGGAAAGGGAAGGAAGGAAGAGAAAGGAAAGGAAGAGAAAGAAAAGGAAAGGAAGGAAGAGAAAAGGGAGGAAGGAAGAGAAAGGAAAGGAAAGGAGGGAAGAGAAAGGAAAGGGAAGGAAGGAAGAAAAAGGAAAGGAAAGGAAAGGAAGAGAAAGGAAAGGAAAGAAGAGAAAGGAAAGGAAAGGAAGGAAGAGAAAGGAAAGATAGTATACCAGGTCTGGGATAGGAATTCAAGTAACAGTTCTCTTCATTATATCTTTAATAAATATCCACATTGCTAAACAGCCACTTAAAATTTAATTAATCCCATTATTTTAAAAAATGGGTGATGCCTTCATAACACATACTGTATACCCCATAAAGCTATTGCTGATAAGGTACAAGAGTGCATTTTGAAAGTGTCCGTTGTGACAAAATTGTCCAGTCTTTGAATGATGTTGGTGATTGTTACATTTTAATTGGTTCTTTAGTGAAATGGATATTAATTGAAGCTCTAATAAAGAGAATGTTGCTGGATATCTCATTAGACCCGGTACACCACTTCATGATGATATTTTGTTATGACTCGCTCTGCTGGTTGGGAGTCGGTATGTGAAGAGGTAGGTGCTGCAGGCAACTCATAAAGGAATTAAAGTGATGCTGTGGGGTGTTTTTATTACCTCCATTTATATAGAGGTTAGAAGTCAATTCCAGTTTATTTTAATCCTGGGCATCGTTCAACCCAAACAATTTCCTGAAATTAAAACATCAAACACGGTTCTGGAAACATTGCTGCTCTGGTAAGTCATGAAGGCTTTCCAATTAACTTTTGAGTTTGAATGAATACATTGCAGCTTATTTCACTATGCCGTTTAGGGCCGGTGCATACTAGAATGTGGTGCTGATGTGCGTTTCCCACAGTGCAGGTGAACGTGCTGCCCTTGTGATCTGCATGTGGGTGCCAAAGTATTCTTAAAGGCACCCCAAACGTAGATTGTAAATACAGTGCAATTGCAGGAACAAAAAGTTTTCAAAAGTAGCGCAAGCACTGGCTTTTGCATGGTCCGGTGCATTTTGCAGCTCTTTCAAATAAATGGGCTGTCAAAGCGCACCACACAGGAATGCATGTGAATCACAATGGAACATGCACGTGCTCATGCGATCCTGGCGTGAGCCAGCCCTTAAAGTGATTGTAAAGCCTTGGCCTTTTTTTGTTAAACTAATAAACATGTTATACTTACCTGCTCTGTGTAATGCTTTTGCACAGAGCAGCCCAGATCCTTCTCTTCTCGGGTCACCCGGCTGACACTCCTGGCTTCTCCCCCCCTGCCGAGTGCCCCCATAGCAAGCTGCCTGCTATGGGGTCACTTGTGCATGCTTGCCCCCAAGCCCCACTCTGTGTCCATAAGTCCCATAAAGCAGGGCTTGGCCCCACCCCCGCACCCTTGTCACTGGGTGCGATTGACAGCAGCAGGAGCAAATGGCTCCCACTGCAATATCTGAGCCAATGAGGGGGGAGAGAGCCGAGAGAGCCTCTGCTCTTGTGCACATCGCTGGATTGA
Source organism: Aquarana catesbeiana (assembly GCF_042186555.1). Classification (NCBI taxonomy): domain Eukaryota; kingdom Metazoa; phylum Chordata; class Amphibia; order Anura; family Ranidae; genus Aquarana; species Aquarana catesbeiana. Next base: position 278,835,866 of record NC_133334.1, read on the forward strand.
GATCAGGCTCAGGTATGCATTGGGGCAGGGGGCTGTAGGGGAAGCTGCATGCAGAAGGTTTTTAACCTTACTGCATAGAATTCAGTAAGGTAAAAAACCTTCTGCCTTTACAACCACTTTAATGTTCTGGTATAAACTCAAAATTTGTTTGTTTTTTTCACATTCACTTCAGGTGATAACAGTAAATAGGACACATAGAGAGGGTGCACCTTCCTAACAGGGGCACAGACAACAAGAAATACCTGACAGGGGTTCTAATCTCTCTCTACTCTATACAAAACCAAAAAAAGTTTTGCCTTTAGTTATACTTTTGGTTTAGAATGGGAAGGCTCCTTGTTCTCAGTCATTACTATAGAGGTGGTGTCCTTTGGGATCACTGCCGCACCCATTGCTGTTCCCTGCAGAAAACAAGGCAGCGTAAAATAGTGGCTTATCAAATTTCTAAAACTACATTGTTGATTGTATTAATGGAGAATGGATATTGCACGGGTGAGAACAATAAATGAGTGACAAAAAGAAAAAAGCTGCTGGCAATAACACAACAGAACAAATTGTGTAAGAAAAAATAAAACATAAATTGCTGCTCTGAGTGAATAATATAGTGCAAACACATTAAGTGACAAACATCAGTCCAAATAAAGGAAACATGCTTACAAATAAAGATGAGTGGTAAGTTGCAAAAGTCCTTGAAATGGTATCCGAAAGATGATAAACAACCATTCACCCAAGTGCACCTTTCACCGTGATTAAGCAAGATGTACTCTTACCAGATTCCTAGACTCCACATTATAAGAGTCTAAACAGACATGGCTTCCCAAATCATGGCAGATCCATCAATTAAGAAGGGTGAAAACGGTGTCATGGCCGACCGTGCTGATTCTCAAATATCCTCATAGTTATCACATAAAGAAAGGAAGAGTATCCACATAGTGTAAAACAGTATGATGGTTTACTAGAAAAAAAACATTGCTTAAAACGTACACAAATGCAATAACATATGGAATGTAGATAAAACGTTTCCCAGGCTGGGATTCGCTGGTCAGAAATCAAGCTTGCGTGGTGTTGATGGACATAGACTCCGCCTTACATGTTTCGTCAGATATCATCATCGGGGCATGTCGCAGATGACGTCATATCTGACAAAACATGTCTGTTTAGACTCCTATAATGTGGAGTCTAGGACTCTGGTAAGAGTACATCTTGCTTAATCATGGTGAAAGGTTCACTTGGGTGAATGGTCGTTTATCATCTTTTGGATACGATTTCAAGGACTTACCACTCATCTTTATTTGGATGCACTTTTCCTTTATTTGGACTGATTGGCAACTTATGTTTTATTGATTGTATTGATGGAATATCTTTTTTACGGGGGAGTGGTTCAGGCTCGAAGCACAGTGGGCGAGGTAAAATAATATTCTTCAAACACAAAATCTAAACAAGTTCAAGTGCCCACTCTTTTTGTACTCATCATATTGTGCTTAAAAATACATCTTGTGCTTTGTGAACCCTACAAATAGGGTGCACCTTCCTAACGGGGGCACAGACAACAAGAAATACCTGACGGGGGTTCTAATCTCTCTCTACTCTATACAAAACCAAAAAAAGTTTTGCCTTTAGTTATACTTTTGGTTTAGAATGGGAAGGCTCCTTGTTCTCAGTCATTACTATAGAGGTGGTGTCCTTTGGGATCACTGCCGCACCCATTGCTGTTCCCTGCAGAAAACAAGGCAGCGTAAAATAGTGGCTTATCAAATTTCTAAAACTACATTGTTGATTGTATTAATGGAGAATGGATATTGCGCAGGTGAGAACAATTTATGAGTGACAAAAAGAAAAAAGCTGCTGGCAATAACACAACAAATTGTGTAAAAAAAAAAATTAAACATATATTGCTGCGCCGAGTGAATAATATAGTGCAAACACATTAAGTGACAAACATCAGTCCAAATAAAGGAAATGTGCTTCCAAATAAAGATGAGTGGTAAGTTGCAAAAGTCCTTGAAATGGTATCCAAAAGATGATAAACGACCATTCACCCAAGTGCACCTTTCTCTGTGATTAAATGAGATGTACTCTTACCAGATTCCTAGACTCCACATTATAGGAGTCTAAACAGACATGGCTTCCCAAATCATGGCAGATCCATCAATTAAAACGGGTAAAAATGGTGTCATTGGCGACCATGCTGATTCTCAAAAATAATATTCTTCAAACACAAAATCGAAACAAGTTCAAGTGCCAACTCTTTTTGTACTTAAAAATACATCTCGTGCATTGTGAACCCTACAAATAATGTGTAAAGGAATGTACTACATTCAGCACATATGTTCAAATGCTGAATGTGGTATGCGGTATTGTCAGCTGTTGTACAGGATCAGGCATCCAGAGTCTTTAAAGGCTTTAGAATGTAGAATGTTCAGTAGAAGTTTCTATCATTCCACGCAGCCCTGTATCATTTTCCCACCCACTGTCTGTACAGAAATGTACTGCAATGTGATACGATGGCATAAAACTTATCTCAGTGACCTGAAAAGCGAAAGGTCGCAGCGTTTTTTTTAAACAGACAAAACTATCAAGCATCGCAGTTTATTCCGAAGCCTCCAGCTGTGAATCTATCTCACCGGTGACATATTGTGATGCCGAATGGATGTGTGGATCAATGCTGTTAAAAGAAGGTGTGTTTGCTTATCGGTGTAACGAAATGATTGTAATTACACCTCCCGGTGCAGGATGTTAACAAAAAAAAAACCTAACGTGTTGATTTAAAAAAGCTGCTTTGTATTTATAAAGTGTTGGCTGATGTTTAAAATATGGAGCGGTAAAGTCGCTGACTTATCAAGCGGATCATGAAGTGCAACAAAGGTTGACGGTTTAAAACTGAAGTTTAATCAACTTATTTTTTGCCTTACGTGGTTCCTCCCTCCCCCCTAATCAACGTGCCAATGACATTCTTAAAACCTTCTCATTTTTATTACATATCTTAGTCCCATTGACACCATTACTGGGTCTCTGTGCTTCTCTGTGCAATATAGGCATATCTATAGGAGGATGGAAGAATGTCAGTCTGGAGCAGTCGACATTCCTAGGCAGACCAGACTACCCTAGGTAATGCCTACATATGATGCAGACTCCGATGATTAAAGAACTGGGGTACAATGAATGAAAGGGGCGAGCCAGGGACAGTAAGGCTGGAGAGAAAAATGCTAAACGTCCTCCAGCCAGGCAAGCTCTCCCTGATTTGCATGGGACTTTAAACAGGCAGTAATGGGTTGGGACCTTGAAGGTGAGGTAGTAGGGGATGCTTCACGGGGGTTGGAACCTGGAAGGGGGAAGTATTAGGGGTTGCTCCAAAGTAGTGGGAACCTGGAAGTGTCAGGTAGTCGTGGGACGGTTCCAAAAGTGTGGGGATCTGGAAATGGGAGGTAGTGATAGGTGTTCTCCAAGGGTATGGGGACTGTGAAAAGGAAGGTAATGGGGGGGGCTTCAAGAATATGGCAACCTGGAAGGGGAAGGTAGCAGGATCTCCAAGAGGTTAAGGCCTGGAAATGGGAGGTTGTAGGGGGAGGGGTGCTCCAAGGGTGTGGGGACATGAAAGGTAGGAGGTGGGAGTGGGGGTGCTCCAAGGGGGTGGAGACCTGGAAGAGGGGAGGTGGTGGTAATGGTGCTCCAAGAGGGTGAGGACCTAGAAATAGAGGTAGTTGTAGGGGCTTTTCAAGGGCCTGTAGACCTGGAAGAGGGAGGTAGTAGTTAAGGGGCTTCAAGAGGGTAAGGTCCTAGAAAGGAGATAGCGGGTGGGGGTCAGCAACCTGTAGATCGTGATCTACCAGCAGATCACAGACAGGTCACTGGTAGATCTCAGTCTGGGCTTGCTGACCCGCCATTCCAGAGCATCAGAGTGCAATGCAGAGGGACTACTTGTAAAGTTGGAGCTGTAGTAAGAAGCAAATGCTGCAAAAGCCGATGACTCCTCTGTAGTGTTGGCTCCTTTTCCATGTAGAGTGATACCAACTGCACTCCATTTCTTATCCCTGCTAGCGGTCTCCAATGTGGTGCCAGCAGCAGGAAAGAAGAGATTTTCAGGACAGTGTGAAGCAATACACCGGGCATAATAGTATAGGGCTGCTTTTCAAACTGACGTGCCTGCAGTTTTCCTGCAGGTTTGCTATACTTAGCCATAGATTTCTATTATATCCTGCTGTTTTACCACCCCACCAACTTTACGTGTGAACAAGCCCTAAGGGTGCTACTGCTGAATGAAACTAAGGGCTCATTCATAAGTGTAGCAGGCACTGCTGCTCCTCGGGAAAGCAATCTGAGTGTGTGTTTATAGGTGGTGAGAGGGTGATATGTTGCCTCCTCACCGCCTGATTGAAACCCATGATTGCCGTGTGCAATGCACGCTATTTGCGACACCGTAGTACAGGGGCGGACTGACAACTCATGGGGCCCCCGGGCAATAGGGGCTCATGGGGCCCCCTTAGTCCCCACCCACCCACACACAAGCCACACCCTCACAAAGCCCCACGTATATATTGCATGCTACATTACATGCATTGGTCACAGAATTTCTCTACTTCATGTTCAAAATAAATGTTTAAAGATTAAAGAAAAATAAACTCACTTTAACCACATACATTTACTGCAGGGCTGCGTCTCCTGTGAGCAGAATCATGTACAGGTACTTGATTCTGCACTTGCGGGTCTGCATGCTGTTTGACCTGCTGCCGCTGTGATTGGACACACCGAGAGCTAACCAGCGAGTCCGGAGGACCCCATGTCCGCCAGGCCCCGACGATCGTTTCCAACAGAGGCAGAACTGTGGTCTGCCTATGTAAACAAGTCCCCAGAGAGCCTCCCCTTACATCAGGGTCCCCAGAGAGCCCCCCCTTACATCAGGGTCCCCAGAGAGCCTCCCTTTACATCAGGGTCCCCAGAGAGCCTCCCCTTACATCAGGGTCCCCAGAGAGCCCCCCCTTACATCAGGGTCCCCAGAGAACCTCCCCTTACATCAGGGTCCCCAGAGAGCCTCCCCTTACATCAGGGTCCCCAGAGAGCCCCCCCTTACATCAGGGTCCCCAGAGAGCCTCCCTTTACATCAGGGTCCCCAGAGAGCCTCCCCTTACATCAGGGTCCCCAGAGAGCCCCCCCTTACATCAGGGTCCCCAGAGAACCTCCCCTTACATCAGGGTCCCCAGAGAGCCTCCTCCTTACATCAGGGTCCCCAGAGAGCCTCCTCCTTACATCAGGGTCCCCAGAGAGCCTCCTCCTTACATCAGGGTCCGCAGAGAGCCCCCTCCTTACATCAGGGTCCCCAGAGAGCCCCCTCCTTACATCAGGGTCCCCAGAGAGCCCCCTCCTTACATCAAGGTCCCCAGAGAGCCCCCTCCTTACATCAGGGTCCCCAGAGAAACCCCCCATACATCAGGGTCCCCAGAGAGCCACCCTTACATCAAGGTCTTCAGAGAGCCCCCCCTTACATCAAGGTCTTCAGAGAGCCCCCCTTACATCAAGGTCCCCAGAGAGCCCCCCCATACATCAAGGTCTCCAGAGAGCCCCACATACATCAGGGTCCACTCCCCAGAGAGCCCCCCCATGCATCAGGGTCCCAGAGAGCCCCCCATAGATCTGGGTCCCCAGAGAGCCCCCCATAGATCTGGGTCCCCAGAGAGCCCCCAATAGATCTGGGTCCCCAGAGAGCCCCCCCCATACATCAGGGTCCCCAGAGAGCCCCCATACATCAGGGTCTCCAGAGAGCCCCCCCAAACATCAGGGTCCCCAGAGAGCCTCCTCCTTACATCAGGGTCCCCAGACAGCCTCCTCCTTACATCAGGGTTCCCAGAGAGCCCCCTCCTTACATCAGGGTCCCCAGAGAGCCTCCTCCTTACATCAGGGTCCCCAGAGAGCCCCCTCCTTACATCAAGGTCCCCAGAGAGCCCCCTCCTTACATCAGGGTCCCCAGAGAAACCCCCCTTACATCAGGGTCCCCAGAGAGCCCCCCATACATCAAGGTCCCCAGAGAGCCCCCCCATACATCAAGGTCTCCAGAGAGCCCCCCCATACATCAGGGTCCCCAGAGAGCCCCCCCATACATCAGGGTCCCCAGAGAGCCCCCCCAAACATCAGGGTCTCCAGAGAGCCTCCTCCTTACATCAGGGTCCCCAGAGAGCCTCGTCCTTACAATAGGGTCCCCAGAGAGCCTCCTCCTTACATCAGGGTCCCTAGAGAGCCCCCCATACATCAGGGTCCCCAGAGAGCCTCCCCCCATACATCAGGGTCCCCAGAGAGCCTTCCCCCATACATCAGGGTCCCCAGAGAGCCTCGTCCTTACATTAGGGTCCCCAGAGAGCCTCCTCCTTACATCAGGGTCCCCAGAGAGCCTCCCCCCATACATCAGGGTCCCCAGAGAGCCCCCCCATACATCAGGGTCCCCAGAGAGCCCCCCCATAAATCAGGGTCCCCAGAGAGCCCCCCATAAATCAGGGTCCCCAGAGAGCCCCCCATAAATCAGGGTCCCCAGAGAGCCCCCCATAAATCAGGGTCCCCAGAGAGCCCCCCATACATCAGAGTCCCCAGAGAGCCCCCCATACATCAGGGTCCCCAGAGAGCCCCCCATACATCAGGGTCCCCAGAGAGCCCCCCATACATCAGGGTCTCCAGAGAGCCCCCCCATACATCAGGGTCCCCAGAGAGCCCCCCATACATCAGGGTCCCCAGAGAGCCCCCCCATACATCAGGGTCCCCAGAGAGCCCCCCCCTATACATCAGGGTCCCCAGAGAGCCCCCCATACATCAGGGTCCCTAGAGAGCCCCCCATACATCAGGGTCCCCAGAGAGCCCCCCCATACATCAGGGTCCCCAGAGAGCCCCTCCATACATCAGGGTCCCCAGAGAGCCCCTCCATACATCAGGGTCCCCAGAGAGCCCCTCCATACATCAGGGTCCCCAGAGAGCCCCCCCATACATCAGGGTCCCCAGAGAACCCCTCCCCCCATACATCAGGGTCCCCAGAGAGCCCCCCCCATACATCAGGGTCCCCAGAGAGCCCCCCCCATACATCAGGGTCCCCAGAGAACCCCACATACATCAGGGTCCCCAGAGAACCCCCCCCCCATACATCAGGGTCCCCAGAGAACCCCACATACATCAGGGTCCCCAGAGAACCCCCCCCCCATACATCAGGGTCCCCAGAGAACCCCACATACATCAGGGTCCCCAGAGAACCCCCCCCATACATCAGGGTCCCCAGAGAGCCCCCCCCATACATCAGGGTCCCCAGAGAGCCCCCCCCATACATCAGGGTCCCCAGAGAGCCCCCCCCCATACATCAGGGTCCCCAGAGAACCCCACATACATCAGGGTCCCCAGAGAACCCCCCCCCCATACATCAGGGTCCCCAGAGAACCCCACATACATCAGGGTCCCCAGAGAACCCCCCCCCATACATCAGGGTCCCCAGAGAACCCCACATACATCAGGGTCCCCAGAGAACCCCCCCCATACATCAGGGTCCCCAGAGAGCCCCCCCCATACATCAGGGTCCCCAGAGAGCCCCCCCCATACATCAGGGTCCCCAGAGAACCCCACATACATCAGGGTCCCCAGAGAGCCCCCCCCATACATCAGGGTCCCCAGAGAACCCCACATACATCAGGGTCCCCAGACTTAACCCCCCCAGAGGTTCCCCTGTACCTGGCTGTGCACCTCCAACCCAAGGGGGAGGTGGGAGGTGGCGATCGGCAGTTCTATGGTGCCTGTGGATCTCACTGGGGCTTGTAGTCCTCCTTCTGATTCTGTACAGTGGATAGGGGAGGGGCCTCTGACCCGGGCAGCAGTCGGCAACAGCGTACAAGCAGAGAGTGAAACTTGTAGCTGCCCGGGTCAGAGGCCCCTCCCCTTTCCACTCTACAATCTGGAGGAGAAATACAAGTCCCCGGGAGATGCTGCGAGCACCATAGAGCTGCTGATCGCCGCCTCCCACTCCCCTCACTGCATCCCAAACTGAAAGAGGAGATGCCCGCCTCACCCCCCCGCACCCCCCCCCCGCGGCAGTCGGCAGAACGGCTCCACCGCAGCACGCCCAGCAGCATACCCCTAGATCCGACGAGCATGTCTCCCAGTCCCGGGCCCCCTACTGGCTGCGGGCCCTCGGTCGGCGTCCGATCGACCGAATGGTCAGTCCGCCCCTGCCGTAGTATGACAATTAGAGGTTTAAATCAGGTGTGAGGAGACAACACTGGGCGACACTATGCCTGGTGATCTTTAATTTCTCCTGTGTTTTTCAGGTAGATCTCTACCTCTTTAAGGTTGCCTACCCCTGCTATAGGGGTTGTCCAAGAGGGTGAGGACCTAGAAATGAAGGTAGTTTTAGGGGTTCTTCAAGAGGGTGGAGACCTGGAAATGGGAGGTAGTGATGGCAGTGCTCCAAGAGGGTGAGAACCTGGAAGTGGGATGTTGTGGTGGAGGTGCTCCAAGAAGGTGAGGACCTGGAAGTGGGAGGGGGGGTAGATGTGGGGGTTCTTCACGGACGTGGGGATCTGGAAAAGTAGAAAGTAGTTGTGGTGGTTCTTTAAGGAATTGGGGACCTAGAATGAGGAGGTAGTGGGGAAGCTCCAAGGAGGTGGGGACCAAGAAGAAGGTGTTAGTGGGATACCTGGAGTTGGGCTTTAAAACAGGAACACCCCCTGCAGCACATCTTAAAAATTCCACCATGGTGTTAAGTGGTTAAAATAATGAAAGGCACAATGTGTTTGTAAATGAAAGTGTATAACTACATTGAGTGTTTGAGCACTTAGATCACCTATCATGGTTTTTCTCTGGGGTGAAGTGTCGCTAACACAAACAGGAGCATGGGGGGAATTTTAAGCAGGTGTATTTGGCTCATCTTGCACATAGCGTACCAGCCTCTCCCCTCCCTTCCCTGGAGATATCTTGTTTGGAGAAAGCCACTTGAACTTCCAGTCCTGAATTTATTATAGCTTGTCTGGCACACTGCAGCCACCTCTTCAGAAATTCACTACTAATTGCAATGTAATTTGCATATCAAAGTAAATTACATCCTAATCAAACTGCCAGGCACTTCCTTATTTTAATGAAAATAAGATTTCTTCTTGCATCCGGGGAAGGAAAAAAATAAATAAAAAATAGTGCCGGCTTATCTTCACGTTTTGGGGTCTTTTTAAGTTGTGCGTTATTTCAACCGTGTGGCAAAAATGAAGCAAATTGGATTTTCATTTTGCACCTTCCAGGCCAGTATTGTGATTTAACAGAGTCTATATTTAAATTGCAGTTTTTAATGCAAATTCCTAAACTGTTTACATAGACTGTGTACACAGCAACCTTCATTGCTTTACATTTTGTAAATGAACCTCGTACAGATGAAAATTTATAACTTGTGAACTTCAAAACCTAAACCTCTGCTACCCAACCTATGACCTGGGGGCCACATGTAGCCCCTTTGCGCTTATTGTGTGGCCCTAGGGCCCCTGAAGGCCGGATTTTGTGTTTTGGCATTTAGTTTACCCATGCCTGTGAAGGAAAAATATTCTTTAGACTGACTACTGGTAGTTAAATGGTTTTCTTTATTTCTTTCACACTTTATTACTTTTTCTGTGCTTTCTATCCCTTTTCTCTTTTTTTTATTTTATTTCTTTGATCTTTTATAATGGATCTTCCTGAGAAAAATAGAACATTTTAATGGGGTTGTAGGAGCAGAAATATGGAAGTATTGATTTGTTCAGGGGCTGTAATAGCAGTGATGACTAGCATCTCATGTAACATGTTCCCAGTCTTTTGACCATCTCTTGTAGGATGTCTGCAGTCTCTGACCATCTCCTGTAGATATCTGCAGTGTCTGACCAACTCCTGGAGATGTATGTAGTCTATGACCACCTTCTGTATATGTCTGCAGACTCTGACCATCTCCTATGGATGTCTGTAGTCTGTAACCATCTCCTGTAGATGCCTGCAATCTCTGACCATCTTCTGTAGATGTCTACAGACTCTGACCATGTCCTGTACATGTCTGCAGTCTCTGACATCTTCTGTAGATGTCTACAGACTCTGACCATGTCCTGTACATGTCTACAGTCTCTGACCATCTCCTATGAATGTCTGCAGTCTCTGACCATCTCCTGTAGATGTCTGCAATCTATGACCATCTTCTGTAGATGTCTACAGACTCTGACCACGTCCTGTACATGTCTACAGTCTCTGACCATCTTCTGTAGATGTCTACAGACTCTGACCATGTCCTGTACATGTTTGCAGTCTCTGACCATTTCCTATGAATGTCTGCAGTCTCTGACCATCTGTAGATGTCTGCAGTCTCTGACCATCTCCTATAGATGTCTACAGGCTCTGGCCATGTCCTGTACATCTCTGCAGTCTCTAACCATTTTCTGTAGGTCTATCTAGTCTATGAACACCTTCTGTAGATGTCTGCAGTCTTTGACCTTCTTTTGTGGATGTCTGAAATCTCTGACCATCCCCTTTAGATTTTTGCAATATCTGACTAACTGCTGTACATGTTTTCAGTCTCTGACCATCTCCTGTAGATGTCTGCAGACTCTGACCGTATCCTGTAATGTGTCTGCAGTCTCTAACAATTTTCTGAAGATCTATCTAGTCTATGACCACCTCCTGTTGAAGTCTGCAGTCTTTGACCATCTCCTCTGACTACCTATTGTAATATGTCCCCAGTCTCTGACCACTCCTTGTAGTTTGTCTCCAGTCTCTGGCCAACTTGTGTAGATGTCTGCATAATTTGGAACACTTTTGGAAGCTTTTAAAGATATTGTCTAGAGTTGATAATTTTTCTTTAGGCTACTCGAGGGGTCTCCAAACTATCTAAACAAATGGCCAGATAACTGTCCTTCAAACTTTAGGGGGACTGGACTATAGCCAGTGGGAGTAGGTGATGCCTCAGGCTTGATGGTTAGCAGGAGTACAAACATGACACAGCTTTTATGGCCAGTGGGAGGAGGAATAGTGCCCCATCATTGGTATCAGTGGGAGGAATAGTGCCCCATCGTTGGTGTCAGTGAGAGGAATTGTGTCCCCATCATTGGTGTTAGTGGGAGGGATAGTGCTCCATCATTGGTATCAGTGGGGGTAATAGTGCCCCATCATTGGTGTCAGTGGGAGGAATAGTGCCCCGTCATTGGTATCAGTGGAAGGAATAGTGCCCCATCACTGATTACAGTGGTAGGAATAGTGCCCCATTGTTGGTGTCAGTGGGAAGAATAATAGCTCACATCAGTGGGAGGAACAGTGCCCAAGAGTCAAGTAAAGGCAAGCAAAGTTTGAGTATGGTGTATAAAGGAGAAGGAAGGAAGTCCACAGTCATGAAGTATGTAAGGGCTAAAATGTGTTTAATATAAAAAAAGCCAATAAAGTACTCACATAGGGGTGTAGAACATAAACACAGCTCCACAATCGGCAAACTCGTAACCTGCCGTCACTTCCGGTGCCTGTCTCTTTCGACGCGTAGCGTCACGATCACGTGACTTCATCAGGGATTTCCCCATGATTCACCCATTGCACGTTTTGTGTTTCACTCTTTATGTGTGTGCACTTTGTTTGGCACCGGCTGGAGTTTTTGGGTGTGTTTCACATGTTACTTTTTTAATTAAAAAAAAAAAAAAAGTGGTCTCCAAACTGTGGACCGGGGTCAGCTGCCATTGGGAGCAGTACTTCACATTTCCATCTCACCATTATATGGACATTGCTCTATTAGCACTTTAGGTTTATTTGCATTAGTATTTATGTGGTTTTCAGCATTAGCACTTTAATAATACCTCATAATGACAACGTGAAAGAAGTTTGTTTGAAATCTTTGCCAATTTATTAAAAATAAAAAACCCCAAAAGATCCCATGTACGTAAGTATTTGCAGCCTTTGCTCAATACTTTGGTGAAGCACCTTTGGCACCAATTACAGCCTCAAGTCTTTTTGAGTACAATGCTACAAGCTTGGCACACTAATGTACATGGGACTTTTTAAAAAAAATTTTTTATTTTTAATAAATTGGCGAAGATCTCAAACAAACTTCTTTCACTTTGTCATTATGGGGGATTGTTTGTAGAATTTTGAGGAAAATAATGAATTTAATCCATTTTGGAATAAGGCTGTAACATAACAAAATGTGGAAAAAGTGAAACACTGTGAATACTTTCCAGATGCACTGTATATATATATATATATATATATATATATATATATATATATATATATATATTTACATTTACATTTAATTTGCCAGATGTTTTCTTTTTTCATGCTTACTTCTGACCCTGCGATACGATGCTTAGGTTAAATAAGTATGAACAGTGCTTCTATTTTATTCTGTTACATTTATTTTTCAATAATATTATTTATTCATTTACATGTAATTTGCCAGATGCTTACACTCACTTGTGACCCTTTGATGAGTTGCTTAACCTAAATAAGTAAGAATACCTTTTTACATCGGAAAATTGTTTATTCAGTTTAGTTCAGGTGTAAATAAAACAGATCTCGTTCTCGTATACATTATACAGATCTTGTCAAACATAATTGCAGATCTATACTTCTCTTCTGTAGATACTGTGCTAGGTCATTCTGGTGGCACTTGCTCAAAGGATATGTAAGGGTAGGTAGAAGGCAGTGAATGGGGGTATTCACATGCCGTGGTCGCGTTGTTTTGTGCCCACAGCTAACAGTATCCCTCCATCGGGCACAGCAGACAAGATGACCTATTCAAGCAAACAGATGCATGGCACCTGTTGGGAATGCAGAAAATGGTCAATTTGAGCTGTTTTTGAGCCAGTGGGGTTGCGGCTGAGGATAGGGTTAGATCACGGTCAACACCACCATTTGGTGGTTTGGTACTTCCCCTTTAGGTATGAGTTGTCTTTACCAAGGCTTGGTCACTTGGGAAGGCAGAAGATGGTTAATTTGGAGCTGTTCTTCAGCCAGTGGGGTGTGGCTGAGGATAGAGTTGGATCATGGTCAACACCACCACCTGGAGTTTTGGTACTTACCCTATAGGTATGGGTTGTCTTTACCAAGACTTTGTCCCTTGGGAAGGCGGAACATGGTCAATTTGGAGCTGTTCTTGAGCCAATGGGAATGTGGCCGGGGATGGAGTTGGATTATGGTCAACACCACCAACCGGAGGTGTGGTGCTTCCCTTTTAGGTGTAAGTTGTCTTTTCCAAGGCTTGGTCCCTTGGGAATGCAGAAAATGGTCAATTGATAGATAGCTGTATTTGAGCCAATGGGAATGGGGCTGGGGATAGGGTTGGATCATGGTCAACATCACCATCTGGTGGTTTGGTACTTCCCCTTTAGGTGTTGGTTATCTTTACCCAGGCTTGGTTCCTTAGAAAGGTGCAGAATGGTAAATTTGGAAGCTGTTCTTGAGCCAGTGGTGTGTGGCTGGTGATAGAGTTGGATCTTGGTCAACACCTCCATCTGATGATGTGATACTTCCCCTTTAGGTATGAGTTTCCTTTACCCAGGCTTGGTCCCTTGGGAAGGCAGAAAATGGTCAATTGATAGCTGTTTTTGAGCCAATGGGATGCGCTTGGGGATAGGGTTTAATCATGTTCAACGTCACCATCTGGTGGTTTGGTACTTCCCCTTTAGGTATTTTTTGTCTTTACCTAGGCTTTGTTCCTTGGAAGGGCGAACAATTATACATTTGGAAGCTGTTCTTGAGCCAGTGGTGTGTGGCTAAGAATAATGTTGGATCTTGGTCAACACCACCATCTGCTGATATGGTACTTGCCCTTTAGGTATGGGTTGTCTTTACCAAGGCTTGGTCCCTTGAGAAGGCAGGAAATGGTTTGGAGCTGTTCTTGAGCCAGTGGGATGTGACTGGGGATAGAGTTGGATCATCGTCAACACCACCATCTGGAGGTATGGTGCATACTCTTTAGGTATGGGTTATCTTTACCAAGGCTTGTTCCCTTGGTAAAGACAACCCAGTGGGATGCAACTGAGGATAGGGTTGGATCATGGTTGGCAACGAGTTAGGCAAGCAAATGAGTTAGAATTCCACAGTTGTCATGTTCTTTATTGGGTGTGTTTTTTCTTTTTTGTTTTGGCTATGTATTAAATGGTTATTTGCTTCTTTGGTTAAATAAAGGACTTCTGTGGCCATTTCATATCCATGTCCCTGAAATTGACAAATCCAGCAGTCATGGCTTGTGTAGGAATCATAGATTAGATCAATCTCCAGTAAATGCCGAGTCTTCTTTTATAAAGAAAACATTGGCACGCATGATTCCTGGCTTGTGGCAAACTATTCCTTTAATGACATAAATGGCCATGTGATTGTTTCATTGATTGATTAATTAACCAAGAATAATGAGCCATAAGCATAGCCGTACAGCTTCACCTCAAAGCCACAGTATTATTACTCATTCAATAACGATTCCCTTTTAATCATCAAACTCAGGAAGTAATCAAACTTTTCTAAAGTGCTATTGTGAAATCATTTTCCGCTGGCATTATCTCAGCGCAAAGGCTGCTGTACCATAAAGACAGATAAAATGGAACATAATGTTCATTTTCTCCGACTCTTGAACAGCAATTCCTGAATAACGCAAGAAAAAAAAAAAAAAAAACCCGCTAATTTAAAAGACATTGTATCGCGTGGCATGCGGAGAATAGAGCCTATCCATCACGCCGCAGGGAAAGAGATTTTAAGCTCCGCTCAATATGGACTCCGAGTTTTTCCCTCGAACGAGCTGATAAAAAAAGAACTGATTGATGTAATTTCATGACAAATTGTAATGAACAGCAGGTGATTTTTTTTTTTCAGTTTTTAATAGTTATTTTTTTTTAAGTGCGGTATTTGTCTAATTAACAGTGCACTTTGTGCCTAATTGCAACTTTGGAACGCAACTGGTAAAAGTACTCATTGACGTTTGACACTTGTTGTCCAATACCCAAATTCCAGACAGGTTTGAATGACATTGAAGGAATTGGAACAGTTCACCTCCCCCTCCCAAGTATGCAAATCAGCAAGTCTTTTGCAGCAAATCATTTTAATAGCAAATATGTATTGGCTTAAAGGGCTCATTTAGACCAGTGGATTCCAAACGGTGGCCTGGGGGCCAGATGTGGCCCTTTGCTTGCATTTATTCCTCCCACTGATACCAACAATGGAGCACTATTCTTTCCACTGAAACCAATGATGGGGCACAATTCCTTCCACTAACACCAATGATGGGACACTATTCCTCCCACTAACACCAATTATGGGGCACTATTCCTTCCACTGACACCAATAATGGGGCACTATTCCTCCCACTGACACCAATGATGGGGCACTATTCCTCCCACTGACAACAATAGATAAGACACTAATCCTTCTACTAAAATCAATGATGGGGCACTATTCCTCCCACTGACACCAAAGAATGGGCCACTATTCCACCCACTGATATCAATGATGGGACACTGTTCCACCCACGGATTACCAATGATGGGGAACTATTCAACCCACTGATACCAATGATGGGACACTATTCCTCCCACTGACATTAACGATGGGCACTATTCCTCCCATTGGCACTAATAGATGAGGCACTAATCCTCCCACAGACACCAATGATGGGACACTATTCCTCCCACTGACACCAATGATAGGACACTATTCCTCCCACTGACATTAACGATGGGCACTATTCCTCCCATTGGTACTAATAGATGAGGCACTAATCCTCCCCTAATACCAAAGATGGGGCATTGTTTGCTCCCACTGATGTCAGGACATTTCTACTTCCATTGGCCACATTCTGGCCCTCCTGAAGTCTGAAGAACAGTAAACTTGGCCCTTTGTTAAGAATGTTTTGAAACCTCTGATTTAGACCAAAAGAGTTTTTTTTTATTTTTTTTTTATTTTAGCTCTGAATGATTCATAACAAGATTATAGTCTCTCTTTATGCCACATGGGGGGGAGGATTGGGGATCACATATGAGCAGCTGGTCGTGACCAAAACTCACAAGCTGTACGCTATTGGACAGGGCTGAGTATCATCAATGCTGTGAGCTGCTGGACAGGGCTGAGTATCATCAATGCTGTGAGCTGCTGGACAGGGCTGAGTATTATCAATGCTGTGAGCTGCTGGACAGGGCTTAGTATTATCAATTCTGTGAGCTGCTGGACAGGGCTGAGTATCATCAATGCTGTGAGCTGCTGGACAGGGCTGAGTATTATCAATGCTGTGAGCTGCTGGACAGGGCTGAGTATCATCAATGTTGTGAGCTGCTGGACAGGGCTGAGTATCATCAATGCTGTGAGCTGCTGGACAGGGCTGAGTATCATCAATGCTGTGAGCTGCTGGACAGGGCTGAGTATCATCAGATGCTGTGAGCTGCTGGACAGGGCTGAGTATCATCAATGCTGTGAGCTGCTGGACAGGGCTGAGTATCATCAGATGCTGTGAGCTGCTGGACAGAGCCGAGTATCATCAATGCTGTGAGCTGCTGGACAGAGCTGAGTATTATCAATGCTGTGAGCTGCTGGACAGGGCTGAGTATCATCAGATGCTGTGAGCTGCTGGACAGGGCTGAGTATTATCAATGCTGTGAGCTGCTGGACAGAGCTGAGTATTATCAATGCTGTGAGCTGCTGGACAGGGCTGAGTATTATCAATGCTGTGAGCTGCTGGACAGGGCTGAGTATCATCAGATGCTGTGAGCTGCTGGACAGGGCTGAGTATCATCAGATGCTGTGAGCTGCTGGACAGGGCTGAGTATTATCAATGCTGTGAGCTGCTGGACAGGGCTGAGTATCATCAGATGCTGTGAGCTGCTGGACAGGGCTGAGTATTATCAATGCTGTGAGCTGCTGGACAGGGCTGAGTATCATCAATGCTGTGAGCTGCTGGACAGGGCTGAGTATCATCAGATGCTGTGAGCTGCTGGACAGGGCTGAGTATTATCAATGCTGTGAGCTGCTGGACAGAGCTGAGTATTATCAGTGCTGTGAGCTGCTGGACAGGGCTGAGTATTATCAATGCTGTGAGCTGCTGGACAGGGCTGAGTATCATCAGATGCTGTGAGCTGCTGGACAGGGCTGAGTATTATCAATGCTGTGAGCTGCTGGACAGGGCTGAGTATCATCACATGCTGTGAGCTGCTGGACAGAGCCGAGTATCATCAATTCTGTGAGCTGCTGGACAGAGCCGAGTATCATCACATGCTGTGAGCTGCTGGACAGGGCTGAGTATTATCAATGCTGTGAGCCATTGGACAGGGCTGAGTATCATCAGATGCTGTGAGTTGCTGGACAGAGCTGAGTATCATCACATGCTGTGTGCTGCTGGACAGGGCTGAGTATCATCAATGCTGTGAGCTGCTGGACAGAGCTGAGTATTATCAATGCTGTGAGTTGCTGGACAGGGCTGAGTATCACCACATGCTCTAAACAATTGGACAGGGCTGAGATGCATCATGGTCAGTCTCCATATTATGATACACAGACCGCTGCATGCACTGCCAGCCAGCCGGGGTTGCAGCAGGCTGGATAATATCTTGCAGTGGACCGGTTTTGGGCCACAGTTTGGACAGCCATGGTTTAGACTAATTCAGGGTTTTATATCTCTCACTTGTAGGCAGGTGCAGTCTGTTGCCTCCGCTGCAGGTGGCACTCAACCGTAGTGTCAATACAAAGAGAGAGGAAGTCATGAGGAATATGGTTCCTCTATGGTTTCCTGAGCCACTGGGGCAGCAATCCGATTAGATGCTAGTCGCCCATGTGACTCTGACAGCCATCTTGGGGGTGGCAGAGTCTATTTAGGACCCTGGCCCCTGGGTTTGGTGCACATTCACGTGTGGGTAGTGTAGAGACAGCTCACCCATCTGTTAGGGACGATATCAACGGCAGGGAAAGGTTCCAGATGAGGAGGGTAAGCTTGGGGCTCTGCAGTCTCCCTGGACATCTTCCCGTTTGCAGCCAGGCTGCATTCCGCCCCTCCAGACAGAAACTGTCAGTTCGGCTGATGCCTGCTTCGCTACACGCTGCTGGTATCTATAAGTGTACCTGGTTGGAACTCGTTCTGCTGGGTTGTTGTGAACCGTTTGCCTTTACTTTAGTACAAGTTCTGCCATTTGCACCTGGACTGTGTGTGTTGTTTTTGTCCCCATGCTGCACCACGCCGCACCACGCCGCACCACGCTGCACCCTCCCACACACTTGCTGATAAAGTTTGTGTTCTTCCCTCCATGAAATATTTCCATGTTCACAGAAACCTATCTTTTTTGCCTTGAGGTCTAAGGATAAAGAAGTTCCTCTGCGCCGGTGAATGATGGTGCCGGTAAATATAGACGCGGCTCATCTGGGCTCATCTGCCTCTTAGTCACCAGCTGATCTGCAGATGGTTTTTTTTTGTCGTTCTAGAGAAATGTTAGGTATTACTGCAAGTTACCGATCAAGTAGATGGTGAAGTCTTGAAAGGTTCATTGAACATTATCTTAATGGAACCACTAACAACAGATGCTGCTACTTCCATATTCACATACATCGAGTTTTTTGGTGTCTTCTGAGGTGCCGTGAGGTCACTAATGTGAAGATAAACCTAGGGTTGTGTAAAGACTACGATGGAGGTGGCATTTCACACCATGTGCCTTTTGATGTTGGCATTTCGCACTCACGTAACCATAAAGGTTCTATATAATTAGAATTCATATTTTGTTCCTGACGATTATTTTTTCGTATGAATTGCATGGAACTGAACAGCTTCAAAGTCCTTCATAATCCAGCCCTGGTTGTAAATCCGACCAGTACCTACAGTGTACTCCAACTCAACAGTGCCGTCGTCCTACCCAAGCTGCCAACAGAGCCCATTTAGTGCATAGCCTGGGGACCTCGGTTGTACAATGTTACTGTACAATGTTACGTTGTATTCATCCTTCTTCTGCTAAGTGGTCATTAACCCCTTAGCGCTGATGCCTTCTGGTCCTTTAAGAGGTTTTGGATGCCAGGAGGCGGGGCAGGGTTTCTGATCATGTGACTACCATGATTGACTGTCATATGATCGTAATGCTTCTGGTCGCAAGTAGAGATTGGAAGCTTTCCGATAACCACCAGTATCTGTGCCGTGAGCACGCAGGGCATGCGCTCTCAGCACAGCTTTGTTTACATTATGGTACGCATATATGTGGCCACTCGATGTTAAGGTCCGCACGCCAAGAGACAACATACACTATATTTACAAAAGTATTGGGACGCCTGCCTTTGCACACACATGAACTTGAATGGCATCCCAGTCTTAGTCCGTAGGGTTCAATATTGAGTTGGCTCCACCCTTTGCAGCTATAACAGCTTCAACTCTTCTGGGAAGGCCGTCCACAAGGTTTAGGAGGGTGTCTATGGGAATGTTTGACCATTCTTCCAGAAGAGCATTTGTGAGGTCAGGCACTGATGGTGGACGAGAAGGCCTGACTCGAAGGCTCCGCTCCACTTTATCCCAAAGGTGTTCTATGAGGTTGTGGTCAGGCCAGTCAAGTTCCTCCACCCTCAAACTCGCTCATCCATGTCTTTATGGACCTTGCTTTGCACACTGGTGCGCAGTCATGTTGGAACTGGAAGGGGCCGTCCCCAAACTGTTTCCACAAAGTTGGGAGCACAAAATTGTCCAAAATGTCTTGGTATGCTGACGCCTTACGAGTTCCCTTCACTGTAACTAAGGGGCCAAGCCCAACCCCTAAAAAACAACCCCACACCATAATCCCCCCCCCTCCACCAAATGATTTGGACCAGTGCACAAAGCAAGGTCCATAAAGACATGGATGAGCGAGTTTGGGATGGAGGAACTTGTCTGGCCGGTACGGTGTCCTGACCTCAACCCAATAGAACACCTTTGGGATAAATTAGAGCGGAGACTGCAAGCCAGGCCTT
This sequence comes from Aquarana catesbeiana, assembly GCF_042186555.1. Lineage (NCBI taxonomy): Eukaryota > Metazoa > Chordata > Amphibia > Anura > Ranidae > Aquarana > Aquarana catesbeiana. The sequence goes on from NC_133334.1 coordinate 278,855,756, forward strand.
CTCGTCCAACATCAGTGCCTGACCTCACAAATGCTCTTCTGGAAGAACGGTCAAACATTCCCATAGACACACTCCTAAACCTTGTGGACAGCCTTCCCAGAAGAGTTGAAGCTGTTATAGCTGCAAAAGGTGGGCCAACTCAATATTGAACCGTATGGACTAAGACTGGGATGCCATTAAAGTTACATAGCTACATAGTAGGCAGGGCCGGATTTGCCATAAGGCCACCGAGACCAGGCCTCGGGGCGGCAGCAGTGCAGGGGCGGCGCCGCTCCTGCGGCGACTTCGCGGCAGCCCCCCCTTTCAGGCTGCCCGTTAAAGTTGATTAAGGGCACCAGTGCCCTTAGAAAAGATGGCCGCGAGCCACCCACTACTGCGCATGCGCAGTTCTGAAGCGGCCGGGCTCGGGAAAGCTCGTACGCGCTCGGCCGGGCGGCGCATGCGCAGTAGCGTGATTGCGCCGCCCGGCACCATTTTTGAAAAGATTAAGAAGTAATATCAGCGGTGCGTCGGCGGGGGGAGAGAGATGACATCTCTCATTGCCAGCACCGCTGTACCGCCCTCCTTCATCTGGTGGCAGACAGGCAGCGTGGCAAGTGACATCAACATCTGGTGGCAGCATAGCAAGTGATGTCTCCATCTGGTGGCAGCATGGCAAGTGACATCCTCATCTGGTGGCAGCGTGGCAAGTGACATCCCCATCTGGTGGCAGTGTGGCAAGTGACATCCCCATCTGGTGGCAGCGTGGCAAGTGACATCCCCATCTGGTGGCAGCGTGGCAAGTGACATCCCCATCTGGTGGCAGCGTGGCAAGTGACATCCCCATCTGGTGGCAGCGTGGCAAGTGACATCCCCATCTGGTGGCAGCGTGGCAAGTGACATCCCCATCTGGTGGCAGAGTGGCAAGTGACATCCCCATCTGGTGGCAGAGTGGCAAGTGATATCCCCATCTGGTGGCAGAGTGGCAAGTGATATCCCCATCTGGTGGCAGGCAGAGTGGCAAGTGACATCTCCATCTGGTGGCAGGCAGAGTGGCAAGTGACATCTCCATCTGGTGGCAGCGTGGCAAGTGACATCCCCATCTGGTGGCAGTGTGGCAAGTGACATCTCCATCTGGTGGCAGCGTGGCAAGTGACATCCCCATCTGGTGGCAGCGTGGCAAGTGACATCCCCATCTGGTGACAGCGTGGCAAGTGACATCCCCATCTGGTGGCAGCGTGGCAAGTGACATCCCCATCTGGTGGCAGCGTGGCAAGTGACATCCCCATCTGGTGGCAGAGTGGCAAGTGACATCCCCATCTGGTGGCAGAGTGGCAAGTGATATCCCCATCTGGTGGCAGAGTGGCAAGTGATATCCCCATCTGGTGGCAGGCAGAGTGGCAAGTGACATCTCCATCTGGTGGCAGGCAGAGTGGCAAGTGACATCTCCATCTGGTGGCAGCGTGGCAAGTGACATCCCCATCTAGTGGCAGGCAGAGTGGCAAGTGACATCTCCATCTGGTGGCAGGCAGAGTGGCAAGTGACATCTCCATCTGGTGGCAGCGTGGCAAGTGACATCCCCATCTGGTGGCAGCGTGGCAAGTGACATCCCCATCTGGTGGCAGCCAGGCAGTGTGGCAAGTGACATCCCCATGTGGTGGCATCATGGCAAGTGACATCTCCATCTGGTGGCAGGCATAGTGTCAAGTGACAAGTGATGGTGGCAAGTGACATGCTCAGGGCTCCCAATGATTCTGCATTATGGTGAGTTGAACTATTTCATTTTACATTACAATGTAATGATAGAATTAATGTGTTTCAATCATCTTGACACCATACCAACCATGGTGCCGGGGATGATTGAAGCACTAACACCAGCCATTGCCCTGAAAAATTGCCTGCGAAAAATCCTTACCCCTCGCGCGCTTACCCTGAAGTATTTTTAGTCTGTACAATTAAAGCCAGTTATTTTCGGTGTTCTCGTGTGTGGAGATATGTTTTTAATGGATCTATTGTAGCAGTCATCGATAAAGGACGAGAATGGTGGTGTGTGTGTGTGTGTGTGTGTGGGGGGGGGCGGCATTGAAGGACCCGGCCTTGGGTCGGCAAAGGGAGTAAATCCGGGCCTGATAGTAGGTGAGGTCGAAAAAAGACAGAAGTCCATCAAGTCCAACCTTTGTGTGTTATATGTCAGTTCACGTGCGTGTAAAGGCAGGCGTCCCAATACTTTTGGTAATATAGTGTAGTTTCTTTTTATGTTATACAAATACAGCTTCTTGTTTTTTTTCCCTTTTTATGTCAGTTTCTCTTTTTGATTTTTGATTTTTTGATTTTTTGATTTATTAGACAGTTGCTTTTTTTTTTGAATGGCATTTATTTATTTATTTTTAATCTTTCAGTTTCTTATAAATAAAGCACATCATGCATTGACATTTCTCATTTAGTAGAAGACATTAGTGAGAAGAAAAGCTTCTTCTATCCAGTAAGTTTCGTACATGAAGACATAGGCAGACTTTAGCGAGGGGCAGATACGGGGCCACCAACGCCACGGACCTGGTAACAGTTGCTTCCTCCACTGCCCCCTGTTGCCATGACAACACTTTGAGCGGGTTTATTTTAACCTTTAGGGCTACGAGTCCTTTCAATTCCAATAAAGCATCGTGAATAGGATGTCTATGAATGGAAGGCAGCAGTTTGCATTCCATGTATTGAAGAAGATGTGAACCCAATCTCTGAGATCTCATCTACACATTATCACGTCATTCTCGATTATTTCACATCTGCAGCTTTCGGTAAAATATTTCCTGGTGATCCTGCCTAAAGGGTCTTTTCCTGTTACGGGGTGACAACGCTCTATCCCCGTCTCCTAAATGTGCTCCCGTGTTGTCACCCTCTCACATGAGCGGCCCGAGAAGACTAGAAGTGGTCGTTCCAACACATATTACCCAGGCGTGGTCCACTGATCTCACCCTCTATATACTGTATATAGAAAACCTCCCTATACAGACTCCTATACCCACAGTAGATGAGGAAGACCCTTCAAAGCATGGACCCATTACCTCCTTCCTGATCCCCTAGGACATTGATGGCGACCCTCAGCACTCCAGACGTTTTGGAACTACATTTCCCATGATGCTCATGCACTCTGCAGTGTAGTTGAGCATCAGGGGAAATGTAAGTTACAAAACATCTGGGGTGCCAAGGTTCACCATCACTGGTCTAGGTGAGGAGTCTCCAAACTTTCTAGACAAAGGGCCAATTTACTGCCCTTCAGACTTTAGGGGGGCCGGACTGTGGCCAGAGGGAGAAGAAAATGTGCTGGCATCAGTGGGATTAAACAATGCTCCATCATTGGTGTCAGTGGGAGGAATAGTGCCCCATCATTGGTATCAGTTGGAGGAATAGTGCCCCATCATTGGTATCAGTGGGAGGAATAGTGCCCCATCATTGGTATCAGTGGGAGGAATAGTGCCCCATCATTGGTATCAGTGGGAGGAATAGTGTCACATCATTGGTGTCAGTGGGAGGAATAGTGCCCCATCATTGGTGTCAGTGGGAGGAATAGTGCCCCATCATTGGTGTCAGTGGGAAGAATAGTGCCTCATCATTGGTGTCTGTAGGAGGAATAGTGCCCCATCATTGGTGTCTGTAGGAGGAATAGTGCCCTAAGGGCCAGATAAAAGCAAGCAAAGAGCTGCATCCTTCCAGTTTGGTGATCACTGCCCTCGGTAATTCTCTGAATCAATGATCTCTGGTGTTATTACCTACAACTGTCACTATGCAGTCATATTCTGTGTATTTAGGAATGCATTTAGCATAAGTATATGAATCTGACCTGGCACCAGCCCCTGTGCTGCAGAGCTCAGACTGTGGGATGGAGAAGCAGCACAAAGAGTCAATCAGTTGTGCTGCAGTGCTAACAAGGAGCATGCTGATAGGAGAAGGGAGCAGAGTGATTGATATCAGTGTGACTCCTCTATTTTTACTGTCCATTCACAGGCGTGGGGAGGGACAAGATCTGGAAAAAAAAAGGTCTCCTCTGATGTGCTGTGTGGCAGAGCTGCATATATTTCAGGACAGGATGGACAGAAATACAAATCCTTTGTATGCAAATTGTGTATTTATCTGTTTGTCTCGGATACCCGCTATCAGCTTTGTGTCTATGGTGTCACACGTCTCCCCCCGTACCCCCCTTGTTATTCCTCCTTTACATCAGCAGAACGCTTCATATATAGCCGATCGCCTACATACAGGGGACAGGAGATGACAGGGGCAGGGGACAGGAGACAACACATGCAGGGGAAAGGAGACTACACATGCAGTGAACAGGTGACGACACATGCAGGGGACAGGAGACGACACATGCAGGGGACAGGAGACGACACATGCAGGGGTAAGGAGACTACACATGCAGTGAACAGGTGACGACACATGCAGGGGACAGGAGACGATACATGCACGGGGCAGGAGATGACACATGAAGGGGACAGGAGGCGACACGTGCAGGGGACAGGGGACGCCACATGCAGAGTACAAGAGGCGACACATGCAGGGGGCAGGAGACGTCAAATGCAAGGAGAGGAGACGAGACATTCAGGGGGAGGAGACGACACATGCAGGGGACAGGAGACGACACAAGCAGGGGGGAGGAGACGAGACATGCAGGGGACAGGAGACGACACATGCAGGGGGAGGAGACGCCACATGCAGAGGGCAGGAGACGACACATGCAGGGGGAGGAGACGCCACATGCAGAGGGCAGAAAATGACACATGCAGGGGGGTAGGAGATGACACGTGCAGAGAGCAGGAGACGACACATGTAGAGGACAGGAGACGACACATGCAGGAGGCAGGAGATGACACATGCAGGGAGCAGGTGACGACATATGCAGGGGTAAGGCACACCACAGGTATTCCCTAAGACACCAAATATTATCCCTTAACATGTAAAATACAAATAACATTTTAGTCACTCTCCTACACACTGCTTGCATTAAAAATAAAAATTAAAAAATGTGATGGTGTATTATTGAATACAGAGCTGCGTTACATTGTATCTTATAACAATCAGATCTTATTTGTGCCGGGAGGTCAGTTTTAAGTTGCTCACCTAGAATTATAATTATTGCTATATATATTTTCTATTCCCCTTTTACCAGAAAGCATCCTTCTGTTGTGTTTTTATCAGTGAAGGACGAAACCTGCGAGTTTGCGGTATACAAGAGCTGTCATAGTGTGCCGGCTCCACAGGGAATTGTAACCTATAGCGGGCATACATCATTGTGGAGGGCCCCGTGGGAAAACAAGTATGAAGAAGACACCGTGCCCTTTCCCCTGTTAAAAAAAAAAAGCGATAAGTCCTTGATATGACAATAATCTGGAACGGCAAAGAAAGCCCCTGCATAGAAAATAAGACAATAAATGATATATACAATCAGTACAATTATAAATGATATATACAGTAGTAGTACATTATATAATTAGATACTCTAATAATAAATACATTATACACTCTAAATACTATATACATTAATACATTATACAAGAAGACACTATAAATGATATATACATTATACAATAAGACACTATAAATGATATATACATTATACAATAAGACACTATAAATGATATATACATTATACAATAAGACACTATAAATGATATATACATTATACAATTAGACACTCGAAGGCTCCGTTCACCCCTAAGGCTCCATGCACACTGGACATTAAAATAAGATCATAAAAACGGCAGTAGCTTTGCAGTGAGTCTTTCAACATTTTTTAAAGTTTTCGCAATAGCGTTTATTAGCGTTTTTAGCGTTTTTCTGCGTTATCTTTTTTCAGAGTTTATTTTTTTTTTTTTAAATTATTTATTTTATTTTTATTTTTTAATGGATCAAAAACATTAAAAAAAACTCTGGTGAGCCACATTTTTGAGCGTTTATCTACATTTATCAGTGTTTCTGAGCGTTTGGTGTTTTTTGTGGTCAGAAAAACGACTCCTGAACGCAATTTTGTGACGTTCAGAAAACAGCCCATAAACTCCACTGCTGATAAACGTCCAAAAACGTCCATGTGTGCACTATGGACACATAGGATAACATAGAGGGGAGTTTATGGGCTGTTAGAAAAAACGCCCAAACTCCAAAAAAATGGCCGTTTATGAGCTCCAGTGTGCATGGAGCCTAAAAATACTGCAGTGACACCTGCTGCACCGCTTTTTTATTCTAGTTTTTTTTTTTGTGTGTTTTTGTAGCGGCGCTGTTCATTTGAATGGGCCTCCCTCTGTTCCAAAACAGCGGCAAAAGGAGCTCAAACACAACATTTTGGCAAAGAGTCAAGTGCGTTTGGCATTGTTTTTTTTTTTTTTGCCATAACTTTAATGCGTTTTGTTGCACGACAATTGCGGCAAAATCGTGCCGCGTCTGAGGTGCCGTTAAGAAAGAATGGTATCACAAACGTGTCCCGCGTTTTGCTGCAATTCTGGAGTCGCAGGCAGAATCGCGAGATTCTGCCCACAATTCCAAGATGCTAAGTTGTGAACAGGGCTTAAATGATATATACATTATACAATTAGACACTATGTAATTTGTCTCCTTTACTGATGGGCACTGATGAGGCGGCACTGATGGGCACTGATGAGGCGGCACTGATGGGCACTGATAGGCTGCACTGATGGGTACTGATAAAGAGGCACTGATGGGCACTGATGAGGCGGCACTGATGGGCACTGATAGGCTGCACTGATGGGTACTGATAAAGAGGCACTGATGGGCACTGATGAGGCGGCACTGATGGGCACTGATGAGGCGGCACTGATGGGCACTGATGAGGCGGCACTGATAGGCACTGATGAAGAGGCACTGATGAAGAGGCACTGATGGGCACTGATGAGGCGGCACTGATGGGTACTGATGAGGCGGCACTGATGAGCACTGATAGGCTGCACTGATGGGCACTGATAGGCTGCACTGATGGGCACTAATGAAGAGACACTGATGGGCACTGATGAGGTGGCACTGATGGGCACTGATGAGGCGGCACTGATAGACACTGATAGGCTGCACTGATGGGCACAGATGAGGCGGCACTGATGGGCACAGATGAGGCGGCACTGATGGGCACTGATGAAGAGGCACTGATGGGCACTGATGATGATGCTGCACTGATATGCAGCACTGATAGGTAGCAGTAATGGGTACTGATAGGCGGCACAGATAGGCACTAATAGAGAGCCCTGATCGGCACTGATGGGTAGCAGTGATTGGCACTGATGGGGCTGCACTGATGATCAGGGTCCTGATCTTCTGTGTGAATGTCCCCTGTGACACTGGCTCTTACCGGAGTAAAGTACTGCCAATAACCAGCGAGTCTGTTTACATTTTGATCAGCTGTGATTGGACACAGCTGATCACATGGTAAACGTGCTTGTGTTAAAAAGTCTCTTGTTCTCTTTGTATTGCTTCCTTTGTGTGGAATACGCGGTGATTCCGCTCGTCCCTCTGCTTTCTTATTATAAACTGACCACACTAGCCAAAAGAGCTCTTCCATCCCAGCGTGGTCCATTTTCTGCCTGTGCTGGGAGAACAGCCTGCCTGTCCTCCAGTGGTCAGACATGTGCTGACATCGGATTGGCTGCATGTGCTGCATCTCCCTCCCCCCCAGTGTGACCACCAGATACAATGTAGGTATTTACACCGCTTGTGTTATGAAAACAGCATTCCGAATCCAGAGCTGAATTTGTGTGTTTCTTTTATACCTGCAGAGCTTTAATGATATGCTAAAAATAGATAATAAAATCACTAATGAAGCCTTTAGACAGGAACCTTTTTTGGTAAATTGCAGTTTATCTAGGCCTCCTGACCCGAAGCTGCTTGTCTCTCTGGATTGTTACAAAGTGGCTTCAACCTTGTTCCCTCTAAATAAATCTTGCAAATACGTTTAATGGTCATGCATAATGTAGTTCAGCCATGAATATATTTACCAAGAAAATGTAAATTGGCATCACCTAGAAAAGCCGTATGAATGTTTAACACCTTGCGAGCGCGGGGCAGAATGGTGACTGATTAACACAATCAACTTGCTTTAAAAAAAAAAAAATAATAATTTTAAAGTCATGACCCATGTGCAGCCCCTCCTTCTCCTTCACATGTCATAGCCATGCAGAACTGAATCAGGAAAAAAAACACGATTCCCATGAGCCCAGGGGGGTGTTCCTTCCTGTGCCAGTCTAAGGGGGCTCTTCTCCACTGACCACCAATCTAAGGGGCTCTTCTACACTGACCACCAATGTAAGGTGGTCCTTCTTTCATCAACCACCAATGTAGGGTGCTCATTCTTCCATTGATCAACAATCTAAGGAGGCCTTGCTCTACTGGCCACCAATCTAAGGAGGCTCTTCTCCACTGACCACCAATCTAAGGGGCTCTTCTACACTGACCACCAATGTAAGGTGGTCCTTCTTTCACCAACCACCAATGTAGGGTGCTCCTTCTCCCATTGACCAACAATCTAAGGAGGCCTTGCTCTACTGGCCACCAATCTAAGGAGACTCTTCTCCACTGATCACCAATCTAAAAAGGCCTTACCTCACTGACCACCAATCTCAGGGGTTCTTCTCCACTGACCACCAATCTAAGGATGCCTTACACCACTGACCAACAATCTCAGGGACTTTTCTCCACTGACCGCCAATCTAAGGAGGCTCTTCTCCACTGACCACTAATGTAAGGAGATCTTTCTTCCACTGACCACCAATGTAAGGTGCTCCTTTTCCCACTGACCACCAATCTAAGAAGGCTCTTCTCCACTGACCACCAATCTAAGGAGGCCTTACCTCACTGATCACCAAACTAAGGGGTTCTTCTCCACTGACCACAAATCTAAGGAGGATCTTCTCCACTGACCACCAATGTAAGGTGGCTTTCTCCCACTGACCACCAATCTAAGGAGGCTTTTCTCCACTGACCACCCATCTAAAGAGGGCCTTCTCCACTGACCACCAATGTAAGGTGGTCCTCCTCCCAATGACCACCAATCTAAGAAGACACTTCTCCACTGGCCACCAATTTAAAGTGGCTCTAAAGGCAAAATATTTTTTACCTTAACACATTCCCTGCAAAGCAAAAAAATTTTCACTAGTCCACTAGCTCTTTTACCCCCCCCCCCCCCCCAGCTTATAAACACTTAACTGGCCTCCTCTCAGGAGACTCTGAGAGCAGTGGGAGCCATAGGCTCTCAGTCAATTCTTGTAAGGGGGAGTGGAGGGCGTGGCTAAGCTGCGCTGTGTGTGTCTGTAGACGCATGCAGGCCGGCAGAGGGGGGTATGGAGGCAGACAGCACCGGGACCATCAAAGATCACAGAGCAGGTAAGTGAAAAGAGAACTTTTGCCTTTATAATCACTAATGGAGGAGGAGGGGGGGCTCCTCCCACTGACCACCAATGTAAGGTGGTCCTTCTCCCACTGACCACCAATCTAAGAGGATCCTTCTCCACTGCCCACCAATCTAAGGAGGTCCTCCTCCCACTGACCACCAATATAAGGTGGTCCTTCTACCACTAGCCATCAATTTAAAGGGGGAACTGTCCCCACTGACCACCAATCTAAGGGGGCCAATCTCCCACTGACCACCAATTTAGGGAGGCCCTGCTCCCACAGACCACCAAGGTAAGGTAGTCCTTCTACCGCTAGCCACCAATCTAAGGGGGCACTGTATCCACTGACCACCAACGTAAAGTGGTCCTTCTCCCACTGACTACCAATCTAAGGGAGCCATCTCCCGCTGACTACCAATCTAAGGGGGCTCTTCTCTACTGATCACCAATGTAAGGGGACACTTTGTTTACGTAAAAAAAAAAAAAAATTCAAGGTCTGCATTTCTTTTCTTTATTAGTTAATATATTTGGATTGTCATACAGAGTAGGTGTAAAATGTTCAAAGCATGCCACATTGCTTATTAATTTATTTATACTTTTATTTCATCTTACTGTTCCTGCTAAATTACCCCGAGCTGTAGATATTAATTAGTAATTAGTAATATAAATTTTTAGCAGGCATTTCCTGAGACCTAAAAATTATACCAAGGGTTCATCCAAGAAAAAAAAGGCTGCCGTAGACAGTGGACACCAATAAAGACTCCACCATTGTTACAGAGACAACTACAGTATAGAATTATGGAATTCTCACAATTGACAACAATTAATCTCCCCGACAGAGAGGGAAAAAAAAATCTGACAGGAGTCCCAACCCTTGCCCACCCTATCCAAAATGAAAAAGTTTTGAGTAGAGATACGTTTGAAAGAGCCTCTTACACCAATTTAAAAAATGCAGATAAAAGCACAAATTATCAAATATTTTAAATGCTTGCTTCTTTTTTAATTGATGTAGCGCCCTCTAGCGTGTACTACTAGAAGTGTAGTGCAGGTAAAAGCATTTGTCTGGCTCTGGGATAAACCTGAGTCACTGAAGCTAGGTCTGAAGCTGGATATTAGAGTTCAGGCCAGGGCTGGATGACTTATCCTGGCAGCTCCCTGGTGCCGCTCCCCCCCCCGGTTCTAGAGTGTTGGAGAATGTTCTAGAAAATAGTGGGCAGAGGTTAGGAGGGGTTGCCTTGAATATTAGTGGATCACCAGCCAACCACCAGGTGTGGGCCTGACAGGGGACTGAGAAACCCATAAATAGACATGGGCCATGCCAGCAAGGGAGTTTGGGTGAAAGATGGAGACGCAGTGCTGAGGGAGGCTGTCGGTGGCCCTTGAGGGACCCCCTTCGGGGGGGAGTTTGGGTTGACCTCGGGGTGGAGCTCTGGAGGCTGGCCTGGAAGGATTCCACAACAGGAGGCAGTTGGAGTGTTTCAAGCTGTAAAGGCAGTGGAAACAGCAAGACAGAAGAGACAGTGAGTAGATCAGCAAGGCGCAGGGACAGACAAGGGGAGAGGCTGCCATCCGTAGCAGTGCTTTCTTGAAGACAGCAGTGTGCCAACCCATAGGTAGGTTCTCCAATGGAACCTTTACCAGGCCTACCCCAAAGGGTTCACTTTCTAAGGCAGTGGTCTCCAAACTGTGGCCTGGGGGATATGGCCCTTTGCTTTCCTTTATCCAGCCCTTGGGGCACTATTCCTCCCACTGACACCATTGATGAGGCACCATCCCTCCCACTGATACCAATGATGGAGCACTATTCCTCCCACTGACTCCATCGATGGGACACTATTCCTCCCACTGACTCCATCGATGGGGCACTATTCCTCCCACTGACTCCATCGATGGGGCACTATTCCTCTCACTGACTCCATCGATGGGGCACTATTCCTCTCACTGAAACCATTGATGGGGCACCATTCACCCCACTGACACCAATGATGGAGCACTATTCCTCCCACTGACACCACCAATCAGGCACTATTCCTCCCACTAAAACCAATGATAGGGAATTGTTTATTCTCAATGACACTGGGGAATTTTCTACTCCCACTGGCCCCCCTGAAGCCTGAAGGACAATAAAGTGGCCCTTTGTTTAGAAAGTTTGGAGACCCCTAATCTAAGGCTATGAGATTACATGGCAGTATACTCGGAGTAGCCTTTTCCCATCACCCTCAGCCCCGGGAGTTATGTTTGTTGAGTTTTATGGTCTGGTTCACTTTCTAAGGCCGTGGTCTCCAAACTGTGGCCTGGGAGCCAGATGCAGCTCTTTGCTTGACTTTTTCCAACCGGACACTTGTCCTCCAGCTGACACCAATGATGGGGCACTATTCCTCCCGCTGACACCATTGATGGGGTACCATCCCTCCCACTGACACTATGGATGGGGCACTATTCTTTCCACACATACCATCAACGAGGCACTATTCCTCCCACTAAAACCAATGATTGGGCATTGTTTACTACCACTGATGCCGGGGCATTTTCTGCTCCCACTGGCCACGGTCTGCCCCCTAAAGCCTCAAGGACAGTAAACTGGCCCTTTGTTTAGAAAGTTTGGAGACCCCTGTTCTAAGGCTCCAAGCTTACATGGCAGTATACCTGGAGTAGCCTTTTCCCATCACCCTCTGCCCCAGGTGGGATTTTTGTTGAGATTAATGGTCTGGTGACAGGGTCTCCTTCAGAAGGTGATTTCGGCATTGTCTTAGTCCCCCTCTGCTGCGATCCTGTCTCACACATGGAACATTCGCTTTAAGCCAGCCGTTGCGTATTTGCAGAAACCATTGAAACTTGACAAATATTCAAAGTGATAAAGTCATGGCGATATAAGGCTCTAGAGAATCCACACTTGTCATTAACCTAGCTATTGTCAAGGTCACTACTCAAGCGGAAACATTTCCCAAGGCTGATATCTAACCGAATCTACCTAAATATTAAAGGCCAGGTCGCTGTGTTGAGATGATTTTGAGCGTCTCTCCCTCTAATGAAAGGTCTGCCGGTGCCCCGCGTTGACACGTTCAATCTTTTTTTTCGCTCAGAAACGTTGTACAAATCATCAAACGTATCATCATGCACTTTGCAAATAAATCATGTTATTAACTGTCTCGTCGTCAAGGGCGGCTTGATTCCGTAACTCCGCCGAGCCGTGCCAAGCACCTTATCACTTCTACCAAAAAATATCGCATTTTGTCAAAATGGGAAAAAATAACACAAGAGGGTGTTTTGTCTAAGAAGAGAAGAAAAAAACCCATTATGATAATGTGGCAGTGTAATGTTATTCATAGACAAGGGAAACGAAAGCACACAATGTACTAAAGGGATATTCCATCAATCCATGGTGGTGCGCAAAAAGTGCATGTGAAAAACACACACACAAAAAAAAGTGCACTTAAGGGTGTGTCTCTAGTCCAACTCCTGAAGAAGTAGGACTCTACCCTGACCCCTCCCGGGGCTCAAGGCTCCTGACAAAGGCAAGGCTCAACGTGGTCCACCTGGCCACCTAGCCAAAAGGCCTGGCGGACCCCTCTCCTCATGGTCAGCCAAAGCTGACCAATGAGTACTAGGTGAGAGGCTCCCTCTAAGAGGAATCTACCCCCCGAGGAGGAAGGAACCTGATGGCCACCCATCCTCCCCCCCAGACCAGCGTTCCCCAACCAGTGGTCCACGAGAAAATTTTGGTGGTCCCCAGGGGTTCTGCAGCAAATCAAAATTATGGCAGATATATACCGCCCAATGTTGTTTCTAGTGTTGTTCTCAATGCGTGCCTCCTGTGTGCTCAGAAAGAGGCGCTGGGTAGTAGTGTAGAATGCGGGAGGTGAAGAAGGAGGGGACTTCCAATGGCGGTGCTGATCACAGACTGGGGGAGGGAGCACGGAGCTTCGAGCACTTGGCTGGATAAGGATGTGAGATCCAATGATGAGTCTGTGTAAGGCAGCACTGTGATCTGAGTTGTGGGGGGGAGGGGGCAGAGAGCCGGAGAATTGTGTGTATAAAAGGCAGCACTGTGATCTGAGTCGGGGGGGGCAGAGAGTTGGAGCATTGTGTGTATAAGGCAGCAGTGTGATCTGAGTCGGGGGGGGTGAAGCATTGTGTGTATAAGGCAGCAGTGTGATCTGAGTCGGAGGAGGGGGGATGGCAGAGAGCCGGAGAATTGTGTGCATAAGGCAGCAGTGTGATCTGAGTCGGGGGGAAGCATTGTGTGTATAAGGCAGAACTGTGATCTGAGTCAGGGGGGGCAGAGAGTCGGAGCATTGTATGTATAAGGCAGCAGTGTGATCTGAGTCGGGGGGGGGGGGCAGAGAGTTGGAGCATTGTGTGTATAAGGCAGCAGTGTGATCTGAGTCGGGGGGGGTGAAGCATTGTGTGTATAAGGCAGCAGTGTGATCTGAGTCGGAGGAGGGGGGATGGCAGAGAGCCGGAGAATTGTGTGCATAAGGCAGCAGTGTGATCTGAGTCGGGGGGGAAGCATTGTGTGTATAAGGCAGAACTGTGATCTGAGTCAGGGGGGGCAGAGAGTCGGAGCATTGTATGTATAAGGCAGCAGTGTGATCTGAGTCGGGGGGGGGGGGGGCAGAGAGTTGGAGCATTGTGTGTATAAGGCAGCAGTGTGATCTGAGTCGGGGGGGGTGAAGCATTGTGTGTATAAGGCAGCAGTGTGATCTGAGTCGGAGGAGGGGGGATGGCAGAGAGCCGGAGAATTGTGTGCATAAGGCAGCAGTGTGATCTGAGTCGGGGGGGAAGCATTGTGTGTATAAGGCAGAACTGTGATCTGAGTCAGGGGGGGCAGAGAGTCGGAGCATTGTATGTATAAGGCAGCAGTGTGATCTGAGTCGGGGGGGGGGGGCAGAGAGTTGGAGCATTGTGTGTATAAGGTAGCAGTGTGATCTGAGTCGGGGGGGAAGCATTGTGTGTATAAGGCAGCAGTGTGATCTGAGTCGGGGGGGAAGCATTGTGTGTATAAGGCAGCACTGTGATCTGAGTCAGAGGAGGGGGGGTGGCAGAGAGCCGGAGAATTGTGTGTGTATAAGGCAGCAGTGTGATCCGGGTTGAGAGGGAGGGGAGCAGAGAGCCAGAGCATTGTGTGTATAAGGCAGCAATATGATCCAGGGGGAGGCCCGCGATCTCAAATCGCTGCAGAATGTGCAAGTCCCTGCGCAGCAGAGAACAGGCTGGGGGTGGGAGAAGCAGAACAAAGGGTCAATCAGTGCAAGAAGCATCCTGATAGGAAGAGAGAGAGAGCAGAGAGATGAGCTCATCAGTTTGCTGCTTCTCCTTTTACACACAGAGTTGGGGTGGGGAGGGGACCTGCAAGTTAAAGTGAAACCGCAGCAGAGAAAGAGGCAGGGCTGTATTGTGTGGCAGAGCTGTGTAAATCTCATGGATAGACAGAAATAAGCATCCCTAAGCTGGCAAAACAGCTCCCTTATTTGTATTCCATCCGTGTATTTTGCTGTTTACCTGAAGTTCAGCTTTTGAAAAAAGAAACATTTTCCTCCTCTGCCGCCTGATGAAAGGAGCCGGTTATTTGGAAAATTTGGATTCATGTTTAATGCGTTCTTAATAAACCAGAAATTCTCGGCACGTTGCTGCTGTGGAGACGCGGCGTGTGTTTACCCGCTGAGCTCGCCGGCTTTGATGATGTCCTAATGGACTGTTAACACTTTGTACAATGCAGATGTCCAGGCTCACCGAGCGTTTCCCCCTGCCGCCGTCACCACTGCCACCACCGCCACCACCGCCACCGAGTCTCAGCAAAGTCCAGAACCTTGCAGTCTGACAGTCTCAGCTGCGTCAGACCTTTGCCCATCGCGTATTCAGGGCAGAGTTCCCCTTAATAGCACCCGGGGGGGGGGCAGTGCCTGGGACAACGTGGTTAGAAGTGGCACCACCAAGCCTCAAAACCGTACAATTTTCGATAATCTTAATTCTTACTGTAGAAGAAAGGTATGGGACGGGAATACAGCCACCCCAAACAAAAGGACCAATCTTTATCGAATTAACATCAGAGACACCACATGTACATAAAAAAGTCAATATCTCCTCTAAGAAACGCCTCTCAAAACAGCCAAGGGGCAAGAGAGCCCCAGGTTTTGTACATTCCTCAATCAACTGGGAGTATAGGTAATAGTCAAGATTACGTATCAAAATTGGTGAAATGTGGGTGTGTAACTGGACTCTTCCAGTCGCCCGGGTCAATGCATTTTGCCAATTTATGGCCTCTTTAGGACCCAATGTATTAAAATCCGCATACTGTACAAGACATAATAATACAGTATTAATAATAAAAGGTGCATTTTATAATAAACATTTTATTATAAATTGATGAAACGCGTTGACCTGGGCGACTGGGAGAGTACAGTTATACACCTACAGCCGTGGCCAGAAGTTTTGAGAAGGACACAAATATTAATTTTCACAAAGTCTGCTGCTTCGGTGTTTTTAGATCTTTTTGTCAGATGTTACTATGGGATACTGAAGTATAATTACCAGCATTCCATACGTGTCAAAGGCTTTTATTGCCAATTACACTAAGTTTATGCAAAGAGTCAATATTTGCAGTGTTGATTCTTCTTGTTTCAAGACCTCCGCAATTCACCCCCGCATGGTGTCACTCAACTTCTGGGCCACATACCTGACTGATGGCCGCCCCCTAGTCTTACATAATCAACGAGGGGTAGAGAAGGAAGCGCCACCTGAGTGTAGTATTAACAAATGATGTTTAATGACACCAGGTAAAAACACACTTACAGGATAAAAACATATAAAAGGCTCATCTATATAGGTATGTGGTCCTCGGTGTTCCCTCTGATCCTGTGGTGGTGACGCTGCAGGGATGCTGGGCTGCAGAAGGTGGATTACCAGCCGGGAGCTCCTTCTGTGGCCATCAGGAAGAGACTAGGGGCCGGCGTGGAGCGCACGTGGAGCGTGCATGATGTCACAGGTCGTCCGTCTGCTTCTGGGTTCGGTATCCAGGGGAGGGATCGTTCAGGGAGGAGGGCTAGCAGGGAGGTTGAGAGAAGGCTACGCGCTCGGAGCCACTGCTCCTTCAATAGGCCTAATAGGGAGGTGTCAGCAATGTGCTTTTATATGGCAGTGCTGTGGGATGACAGGTCCCAGCGTCTGTCAAAAGAAAGCACAGCGCCACCTGTGGGCGGGAGGGGAACTACAAGGTAACATCATCTACACAGAGAAAAAAAAGGAGGTTATATAATAGTCAGTGTCATGGAAACGTATATATGAAGAAGTGCTCCACGCCGGCCCCTAGTCTCTTCCTGATGGCCACAGAAGGAGCTCCCGGCTGGTAATCCACCTTCTGCAGCCCAGCATCCCTGCAGCGTCACCACCACAGGATCAGAGGGAATACCAAGGACCACATACCTATACAGATGAGCCTTTTATATGTTTTTATCCTGTAAGTGTGTTTTTACCTGGTGTCATTAAACATCATTTATTAATACTACACTCAGGTGGCGCTTCCTTCTCTACCCCTCTCTCATCCATCACAGAGCCGGCTCTCTGAGGAAACAGCAGCCGCCTGGCCTACCAGCCTACTTTAACCATTACATTACCGGTTACCACTTAAACCTTGAACTTCCAGCCTGTCCCCTATGGACTAAGTTGCTCAGCCTTTTATATCTCCTATTATATATATGGACTTGTGTGTTTGCGCTTATAGTTACCAATACTCTGTTTACATAATCAATGCTTGGAGTTTGTCAGAATTTGAGGGCTGGTTGTACTGGCTTATCAGCGGCCCTGCTCCTGTGTCCCGTTTTCAGCTGACAACGGGCTATAGCACGTGGTCCCATTTTCCTACCGGCACACAGAGTGATAATGCTAATGCACATGGGGTGATTAGGGTGTGCCCAGGCACACTCGGCATACCCTGTGCACAAACCTGTATCAAATGGTTAATTGATGTTGCAGCTCAATGAATCAGGGCCATAGACACCCATCATAATCAACCCTGTGCTGGAAAATGGTAGATGGAGGATGAACGAAAGCATGTGATTGGTCACTAGAACACAGCTCGATTCTTATTTCCGAAAACTTTGATAAATGAGGTCCAGATGCAACTAGACTTTAGCATGCCGTACTCAGATCTGTAGATATTATTGGAAGCGTGAAACAAGGAGCCAGAGCAGCGTCTCTGTGTGATGTGCCGGGACGCAGAAAAGGAGGACGCGTGTTTTTTTTCTATCCGCCGTCTTGGAGAGATGTCTCGGAGGTGAAGGGCGGCTGCGAGGATGTCAGAACTTGGCTGAGATAAGAGCGGATGCGTGCCGCACTGCCAGGTGCGCGGCTCATGAAAGCGCCGACCCCTTCCTAACAAGTGTGTCTAACAATAGTGATAGTTCAACGTTGACGCACCCTCTCCGCAGAGCGTTCCGCGTTCCCCTTTGAAACTTAAATCAGACACTCAGGTGCCGCGAGCAGAGGTCGTGATTAGAGGGATGCTTCTCATCCGACGAAATTGACTGAAGTTGAAGATTAACCCGTAGCATCGCTTGGGAATGTAGGTCACCGTTTGCAGCGGAGAGACAACCAAAGGCCCTCCAAGCCTGGATGACACTCAGTTTGCTAAGGCGCTGTGTAGCATAAACAAGCACAATTTCTAAAATAAAATAGTTTTCACCTTTTTTAAATCCTTTTTTATATAATATCATATAAAAACTCAGGCAGGCAGTGTCATAAACCAAAACAATGTAACAATCAATAATAATAAAAATACTAATAATAAGAAATGCTCTACACAGTAAAATAAACTCCTTTAGTAAAAAGTTATATCTGTGAAAAGTCTGCAAGGCTCCTGGTGATCCCCCTAGTGATATAAAGATTCATATAGAGGAATCAGGACCTCCTTCCTCCTGCTGGTGACCCCCCTAGTGATATAAAGATCTATATAGAAAAATAAGGACCTCCTTACTCCTTCTGGTGATCCCTCTAGTGATATAAAGATCTATATAGAAGAATAAGGACCTCCTTCCTCCTGCTGGTGACCCCTCTAGTGATATAAAGATCTATATAGAGGAATCAGGACCTCCTTCCTCCTGCTGGTGACCCCTCTAGTGATATAAAGATCTATATAGAGGAATCAGGACCGCCTTTCTCCTTCTGGTGATCCCTCCAGTGATATAAAGATCTATATAGAAGAATAAGGACCTCCTTCCTCCTGCTGGTGACCCCTCTAGTGATATAAAGATCTATATAGAGGAATCAGGACCTCCGTCCTCCTGCTGGTGACCCCTCTAGTGATATAAAGATCTATATAGAGGAATAAGGACCTCCGTCCTCCTGCTGGTGATCCCTCTAGTGATATAAAGATCTATATAGAAGAATAAGGACCTCCGTCCTCCTGCTGGTGACCCCTCTAGTGATATAAAGATCTATATAGAGGAATCAGGACCTCCTTCCTCCTGCTGGTGACCCCCCTAGTGGTATAAAATCTATATAGAGGAATCAGGACCTCCTTCCTCCTTCTGGTGATCCCTCTAGTGATATAAAGATCTATATAGAGGAATTAGGACCTCCTTCCTCCTTCTGGTGATCCCTCTAGTGATATAAAGATCTATATAGAGGAATCAGGACCTCCTTCCTCCTTCTGGTGATCCCTCTAGTGATATAAAGATCTATATAGAAGAATAAGGACCTCCGTCCTCCTGCTGGTGATCCCTCTAGTGATATAAAGATCTATATAGAGGAATCCGGACCTCCTTCCTCCTGCTGGTGATCCCTTTAGTGATATAAAGATTTATATAGAAGAATAAGGACCTCCGTCCTCCTGCTGGTGATCCCTCTAGTCATATAAAGATCTATATAGAGGAATCAGGACCTCCTTCCTCCTCCTGCTGGTGACCCCTCTAGCGATATAAAGATCTATATAGAGGAATAAGGACCTCCTTCCTCCTGCTGGTGATCCCTCTAGTGATATAAAGATCTATATAGAGGAATCAGGACCTCCTTCTTACTGCTGGTGACCCCTCTAGTGATATAAAGATCTATATAGAAGAATTAGGGCCTCCTTCCTCCTGCTGGTGATCCCTTTAGTGATATAAAGATCTATATAGAGGAATCAGGACCTCCTTCCTCTTGCTGGTGATCCCTCTAGTGATATAAAGATCTATATAGAGGAATCAGAACCTCCTTCCTCTTGCTGGTGATCCCTCTAGCGATATAAAGATCTATATAGAAGAATCCAGACCTCCTTCCTCTTGCTGGTGATCCCTTCAGCGATATACAGATCTATATAGAGGAATCAGGACCTCCTTCCTCCTGCTGGTGATCCCTCTAGTGATATAAAGATCTATATAGAGGAATCAGGACCTCCATTCTCCTGCTGGTGACCCCTCTAGTGATATAAAGATATATAGAGGAATCAGGACCTCCTTCCTCCTGCTGGTGACCCCTCTAGTGATATAAAGATCTATATAGAGGAATCAGGACCTCCTTCCTCCTGCTGGTGATCCCTCTAGTGGGATTAAGATCTATATAGAGGAATCAGGGCTTCCTTCTTGTGATGCACCCCAGAATGTTTTGGGCTTTTCCCACAGGCACCTTGTTTACTCATTTTGCAATAATATGAAGGCTCTCCATTAATTGCATTTTCCCAGGTCTGGCTTTACAGAAGGTTAAAATTACCATACACAGGCAGATTTATAGACGTCTGTTGGTTAGGTTTGTGATCGGAGTGATAGTATGTAAATACAATATTATGAGAATAGCTTCATTTTGATTTGCTTCACCATAGCATTCATAACTTGGACCATCTGATTGGTTTGCCAACAAATCTTCGGCTGTAGTCGTGAATTTGAAATCTCCCACCTATGACATGTCCGATACACTCCATAATAACCATGGAAAAACAAACCGTCTTTTTCCACCCCATAATGGAACATTGATGGCCTGGTTTGTAAAGATGAAAGCTTTTACTATATAATTAGTAGGACTGCTGATTAAAGGAAATAGCGGAACATCTAGCAGCGGAATGCCTATAGATTATCACTCCGAGTTAATTGCATTGATGAAATGCCAGAATCTTCGGCAGCCCAGTGTCCATTGTACTTAGTCGAGGTTTTATCTCATCAGATGCTGTTGCAGGCCCTGCCAAGGCTGTGGAATGCAAATCACTTTTACACGCCAATTACTCATTCCCCCGACGTTTGCATTATCAAGAAGGATTGCCCTGCCGGGGCAAACGGAGCACCTTTTGCCTTTCACATTACACGCACCACAACATTATCCTGTGGATTTAATAACGTTTTGCTACTTCTCGTCCACCCTTCGGTGTTTAGATGGATTCCAAATCCATTGAAGCTCTGAGATAGGCTTTGGAAGCATTTCACAATTCTGAAACGTCACAGTGAAAAACGTTGGAAGTGTTCAGGTACAAGAATGTAGTGAATGTGGCTAATTCATAGCAACGTTCCTTATTCACAGTGTCAATGGCGGCCCGTCCATTAGGGGCACCCTGGCGCTGCCCCCTCTCTCCTGCATGAATCTATCCATGGCCACCGCGGCCACCCCCTATTCACGCGTCCGGCCCCTTTCAGGGCACCGGGCGCATGAATTACAGCGGCCAGGGTTTTTTTTTTTTTAAGCACCTGATTAGAGCCAGAGGCTCTAATAGGCTTCAAAATAGGGTGGGCTTGGGTCACAGAGGATTCGTGCCTACACAGGTGTGTTGCAACCACGAATATATATTTGCTGTTGCAACACTGATCCTCCTCCCGGCCAATCAGGAAGCGGGACCCGATTGGGTAAAAGGACAGGTGATCCTATTGGACGCCTAGGAGGAGGGGGAGGAGACGCACAGCGGAAGCGAGGAGGAGAAGAGCCGGACTCCAGGTTCCTGCTGATGCCTGGATGCCCGATCCTTGCCGCTGCTCCTCGGATCGCCACCGCTGCCCGATGCCTAGATTAGGTAAGTGCCGATGGACTGACCAGCAGACAGCAGGAGGGGAGGGGGTGTTTGGTTGTTTGCCGCCCCCCCAAACATAAAGCCACCAGCCGCCACTGCAATGGATGCCAATATGCTTGGAATTCAGAATCTGGTAGTTAAAACTTAGCTCTAGCCTTCCCTTTGGTCTTGCACAGTAGTACAGGCTCATGTCCTGTACCAAATTCTCACAGTGTGCATTAGAAGCCGAAACGTCAGATACTGTAGAATCCGCCTCATATCCTGGCTGGGGGGATGTCCATCATCATCTACTGGTCCACCCCTTTCCATGGATTTCAGTTCCTTCAATCATGGAAGTTCAGCATCACATCACAATTCTCCAAACTCACACCCAAGGATTTTTTCTCAGAGGATAGGTACAGGAACCCCCCCCCACTTCTGAGACACTTCTCCGCCCCCTACCCACCTCTGAGCAACATTTCTTGGCCCCACCTCCCAGTACCACCACTTTTAGAGAACCACGTATCATTTTGTGGCCATAAGTAATTTGTATGGGTTTTTTTTAGATATAACAAGCAAAACAGTAAAGTGAATCTCCTACAGCCAACAGCAATAGACACCCCCCCCAGCAACAATAGATCCCCCCAGCAACAACAGACCAGTGGCGGCAAGTATATTTTTTTTTTTTTGGGGGGGGAACAGCAAACAGTATATGCTATGCATGAATCTATCCATTGCATATAGGGGGTGGCGTGGAGAAAGGGGGCGGCGCCCGGGCGCCCATAGCGGACGGGCAGCCCCCAGCAACAGTGAACCCCAACAACAATAGACTCCAACAGCAATAGCAGAATTCCCAGCATCAGCCCAGCATCAATAGACTCTCTGGCGGCAGTGATTCCTGGACTAATATCTGCTGAAAGAATAGATCTACCGAAATTTATATCCATTATACATGTCCATTACCACTGATCAGAGTGAGCTGCTAATTGCTTTGTGCTATCTCGAACTTAGTTGGCTGCACTTCATATCCCCCCCTTATATATTTATACATGGAGATCATATCCCCCCTTATGTATTTATACATGGTGATCATATCCCCCCTTAATCTCCTCTTCTCAAGAGAGAATAAATTCAGTTCCTCTAATCTCTCCTCATAGCTGAGCTCCTCAATGCCTCTTATCAGTTTGGTTGCCCTTCTCTGCACTTTCTCCAGTTCCCCGATATCCTTTTTGAGAACTGGAGCCCAACTGTTAACTGTTATCTTGGGAGTTGCCACTTGACTTTGTTCACAATAAATGTACGGTAACTATTGCACTTAGATTGCGCTCCCTGCCTTTCCTTATAAACATACTACTCACAAGCCTCGCGAATCCTGCTTTGTCATTATCTTACCTGCCGCTCTTTCTCCACACGTCCCATCCAATACCGCCATCTTGAATCAGGAGCCGGCTGTCTTTTTCTCATTTTGTACAGCCGGCTCCCCAGATGATGATCCCTTGATCTCATTCATGTGCCGAGATACCATAAGTTCTGAATGGGAATGAATGCCAAAAAAGGAGGACCTTAACTATAGGGCTGAAGCTGTTGAAAAAGGTGCTTCAGCCACGTTCCAAAAACTATACCTGCTGACTGTTAATAAACAGACACTCTCTTGTCCAGGGATCCAGCGCCATCCTCACCCAGGACGGTTCTTCGCCGGGTCTTCGGGTTCCCGGCGGCAGCATGTTCACTGTGGGAAGCGGGCTCTGTGACTCCTTGCAGCTCGAGCCACAATGTGCTCCATGAATGGTCTCACAACCTCCAGTGACATGTCCCAGAACGTTGCGAGTTGGGGGCCTAAGCAATCCGAGGAGATGTGGGGGTGGATACCTGCCATAAATTGGTACCCCACCCACAAAAAAAAAGGGGGGGGAGAAGGAAGTGTGGAACTTCCCTTTTTTGGTGAACCACCGCTTTAAGCATCACATGGTACTAGGAGGAAGCAGGTGGCTAAATACATCACCCTAATGTAGGTGGAAGTGGGGAGCTTTCAACATAGTAAAGGGTGTTTGCAAAAAAAGAAAAAAAATCTCCAATTGTGAAAAAATGGAGGTGGCGGGGAGCAGAGGAGAGGAAGTCAAGTTCATGAATCTCTAGAGGCCTGCTTCGAGTAAACCTTTTCCTTTTGCCCTGTATGGGTAGAGCACAGGTCCACTTTACCTAAAAGGCCAGTTGCACACGGATGCACAACCCCCCCCCCACCACCACCACCAAATTTCCTCTCCTAGCACAAATTACCTCCCGCCCACCATATTAAATTTTCTAGCACAACCCGTCCCCTCCCCCCAAATTTCCCCTCCTAGCACAAATCTTCTTCCCCATCCCCCCTTCCAACACAAATCCCCCCCCACTCCAAATCCCCCTCCCAGCACAAATTTACCCCAATCCCCCATCTTAGTGTAGCGGTGCCCCCGTAGGAGCCTAATCTAGCACCTACCTATGTAGAGGGTGCTACACTGGCACAAATCCCCCCCCAAATTTCCGCTCCTACCACAAATACCCCCAATCGTCCCCACTAGCAATGCACCCCCCCCCCCCAGCCCTTGGAAAAAATTCCCCTTCTAGCACAAATGCCCTCCCGCCTGCCATATTACCTTTTCTAGCACAAACCCCCCCCCCAAATTTCCCCTCCTAGCATAAATCTTCTTACCCACCCCCCCTTCCAACACAAATTCCCTCAATTCACCACTCCTAGCACACCTCACCAAATTTCCCCTCCTAGAACAATTCTTATCCCCTGCCTCCCCCCAAATCCCCTCTACCACAACAAATCCCCTCCCCCAATCACATTGTGGTGCACCCCATCTCACAATTTACCACAGTGCCCAGGGCAGCCGCCCCTTCTGCCCACCCCTTGTCCTGGCCCCAAAGCAAGGTCCATAAAAGACACGGAGGAGCGAGTTTGGGCAGGAGGAACTTGTCTGGCCTGCAAAGAGTCCTGACCTCAACCTGATAGAACAGGTATTCTTCCATAGACAACAAAGAATCTGTAACCAGATCAGTAAAAAAAAAATGTGTGCAAGAGGCCTTAGTATGAATGATGGAAGATGAAAAGGAAAGAAAGGAACTGAGAAAAAGAAGATCCTAATCCCGACATGTGTAACATTGACATTCTGGAGTTTTTCTTATGAACAACAATATACCTGCATGTGATCACATGATTAGGAAAGATTTAATTTTATTCATTTTTTATCTGATTAGCAGGTAGAAGGGAGCCCTGGGATGTGATTATCTGTGGCCTCCTGGGGTTGTCTCCTAGTTTATCACTACAGATCAGCAGACTTTAGAACGTGGGTGGAAAAGCGGAGATGTAAGCGGTTAACTGAAGGGTTCCTAAATAGAAATAATTATCTTCATTATAATGCACCAATAAAGATTTGAAAATGACACATTATCGCGTGTTTTGCGTGGAATTGCAATTAAATTCTAAAGTGGACCTGTATTACGAAAGCAGGTAAAAGACTAATCAACAGTATTGCCTCTAGGTTCCTTGCAACTGATCTTTTCCACATTACTCATTTACCCATGGGTGGAGCTTGAGGGGTCACAGCCTTCCCGTCGCCAGTTGTGGCCTCAGGTCAACTTTTGCATCCGGGGCCTCACAAGCTTCAAGCTATGCCTCTGAATTTACAATGCCTTGTTCTTCGTTGTCTCTGTGTGGAGGAGGCCATCTTGGTAGAGGCAGGGCTTTCCTTCCTCATCTCAGAGCTGAGCCCCTAAAGATTGGTGATCTGATGAAAGGTTGAGTAATGATCAAGAAGAAGGAGAGGCGGAAGAAGCACACATTCACAGAATGGATAAAGTAGAAGCAGGGGCATTCGTGCAATGCAGGTCTTCGGGTACTGCTTCCTCTCCAGCAAGGAGAACAGTGATAAGCACATTAGTGACAGCACAGGAGTTGACTTCACATCTGGTGAGACTAGCAGTTATAGGCAGACGTGCCTTGGATCAGTGGTCTCCAAACTGCAGGTCATGGGCTGGATGTGGCCCTTTTCTTGCTTCTATCTGGTCCTAGGGACACTATTCCTCCCACTGACATCAACAATAGGGCACTATTCCTCCCACTGATACAAGACACTATTCCTAACCCTACCACCAATGATTGGGCACGCTTCCTCTCACTGACACCAACAATGGGATATTATTCCTCCACTCACACCAATGATGGGGCACTATTCCTCCCACTGACACCAGTGATGGGACACTAATCCTCCCACTGACACCAGTGATGGGTCACTATTCCTCCCACTGACACCAGTGATGGGGCACTATTCCTTCCACTGACGCTAACAATGGGGTACTATTCCCTCTACTGAAACCAATAATGGGGCTTATCGTCTTCCTCTGATGCCAATGATGGGGCGCTATTCCCACACCTCCCAACCTTTTGAGTTTGGGACGAAGGACACCTATTAGTAAAAGTATGTAGACATAGGACACACCCCACCCCACCCACCCCCGCCACGCTCCCTTCAAGGAGAATTATACAAAAGAAATGATTAGTTAAACCCACAGGCACTTTTTTTTACTATTACTATTCCTTTTGAAATATACAAATGCAGCAATTTAGCATTTTTAATGAAAGATTTAGCACTGGGAACCTGTTTTGAAACGATATAGATCAGATGAGGGACAAATGAGAAGGAAAGAGGGACAGAGGGACCAAATCAGGGACAGTCCCTCGAAATCAAAGACAGTTGGGAGCTATGCACTATTCCTCCCACTGACACCAACATTAGAGCGCTATTTCTCTCACTGACACAAATTATGGGACACTATACTTGCCATTCACAGCAACAATTGGGGCAGTATTACTTCCAGTGACACCAAAATTATGACACTATTTCCCCCGCTGAAACTAACAATTGGGCACCACCATGATGGGGCACTTGTCCTCTCACTGACACCAATGATGGGGAGCTTTTCCTCCCATTGACACCAATGATAGGACACTATTCCTCTCACCAATACCATTGATAGGGCACTATTCCTCCCACTGATACCAATGATGGGGCACTATTCCTCCCACTGATACCAATGATGGGACACTATTCCTCCCAGTGACACCAATGATGGGGCACTATTCCTCCCACTGATACCAATGATGGGGCACTATTCCTCCCACTGACACCAATGATGGGGCACTATTCCTCCCACTGATACCAATGATGGGGCACTATTCCTCCCACTGACACCAATGATGGGACACTATTCCTCCCACTGACACCAATGATGGGACATTATTCCTCCCACTGACACCAATGACGGGGCACTATTCCTCCCACTGATACCAATGACGGGGCACTATTCCTCCCACTGACACCAATGATGGGGCACTATTCCTCCCACTGACACCAATGATGGGACACTATTCCTAGCACTGACACCAGTGATGGGACACTATTTCTCCCACTGACACCAATGATCGGACACTATTCCTCCCACTGACACCAATGATGGGGCACTATTCCTCCCACTGACACCAATGATGGGGCACTATTCCTACCACTGACACCAATGATGGGACACTATTCCTCCCACTGACACCAATGATGGGGCACTATTCCTACCACTGACACCAGTGATGGGACACTATTTCTCCCACTGACACCAATGATCGGACACTATTTCTCCTACTGACACCAATGATGGGGCACTATTCCTCCAACTGACATCAATGATGGGCGCCGCTCTGCTGATTTCAGAAAAGCCACCGAACTACATTTGCCTAACCAAGCCTAGCAGCCTATCTGGGAGGGGGATACATACATCTATCTGAAGTTTTAGTGATTCAGTTTTCTGTAAGGGAAAAAGAGCGACATTAGCCACCTCCGGTCAAAATAGATTTGCAGAAACTGTAGGAAGGAGTAAGGTCGGATCGCAATCAGAGCCACAGAGACAAATATATCCATTTGCACAACCTTATGTACAGTGGGTGATAATTAGCCTTTTCTGGACTATTAACCAGAAGGAAGTCTCGAGTTTCTTGCCATCTATTACCCCCCCCCCCTAATCCTTGCTCAAGGAAAAAAGAAGTAGCTGGATATTTGCATGAAATAAATTTGCATGAAATCAGCTTGTCAACACGCAAGATTCTTCTGCCATCTTTCTGAAGGTCCCTGGCATTCGTTCTTGCGGGTTTGGAAGGAAAAATAAAAAAAAAAAAAATTAAAAATATGGATCTTGCAGCTAATCTGCTCTCCCCCTGCCAGGCGGCACCAAGCGGG
The DNA here is from genome assembly GCF_042186555.1 of Aquarana catesbeiana. NCBI lineage: Eukaryota > Metazoa > Chordata > Amphibia > Anura > Ranidae > Aquarana > Aquarana catesbeiana. The sequence continues at coordinate 278,883,322 of NC_133334.1, forward strand.
GCGCGAGCCAGAACGGAATGCTAATGAGCGAAGAAAATCATTCGCATCTCCGATCGGCACCTGGGTGATGCCATTTGCATCGAATTAATAAAACCATTTTAGAGTGATTTGGCAATTTATCAAATTCCCTGCATCAGCGTGAAGGCCGTGGGTGATCGCGACTTTTCGCTCGCCGAGTGCACTTGATGGCTTTGTCTGCAGAATATTTAGGAGGTGGATAATGATCTGCTTAAGTAAGTTGCTAGGAGCCTTTGGGAAGATGTTGTAAACAGCGGACAGAATGATAACTCTGGTTAAGTACACAATTCATACCCATATATACACTGTATATATATATGTATATATATTTGTTGGAAAAACTAATGCTACTAAACTACTAACTTCTGCTGCAGGATATGGGTGACCAGCAGAGGGCGACAACGCATTTTTCACACCATGCAGTTCTGCAGGCTCTGGGAGGATGCTCCACCTCCCGTAGCAGGGGATGCTTTTATTTTGGCTTCAAGCTCTGTGTAGGAAGGCAGTAAACTAATTGGATTAGCAGGAGGCGCGGTATCTAAAGGTACTAGAAATGCCTAGAAATTAATACAATTTGTAGGCAGGTTCCTACAAGAGGGTTCTGAAGAGTCAGGGCCATCTTTAATATTGATTGGACCCTGGGCAAAACTTTTCTTGCCCCCCCCCCGCCATGCAGTTTCGCTCTCCATCTGTTCTGAGACATACAATAAATAGCAGCTAGACTAAAAATCAGTTTACTGAATCAAATCAGGCAGCTATTGTGATTGGTTGCCAGAGGTTACAGTGTATCATTACCGCTTACTGACTGGTTGCTAGAGGTTACAGCACACATTACAGCTCACAAATTAGTTGCTAGAGCTTACAGCACACATTACGGCTCACTGATTAGTTGCTAGAGGTTACAGCACATGATTTTTGCTTGTTGATTGGTTGCTAGAGATTACTGTGGGTATGACCTCAGGGGGGCAAGATATACATATCAATGCCGTCGGCCGACCCTATTTACATATGAATGCTGCCGCTATTTACATATGAATGCTGGTAATTTACATGTAAACACAGGGTCTGTAGGTGAGTCATCTGTACATAAAAAAAGGGCAGAGCTGGGCAGCATTACTAGCAGCACTTCACACTGAGATATTGGGACACAGCACAGGACTAAAACTTCAAGGGACGAGGGGATTTAAACCAGGATAGTTGGCAAGTATGAGGCAGCTGCTTTGGGCCCCACAACAATGACAGGGCCCAGGGCAGCTGCTCCTTTTGCCCTGCCTTAAAGACGGCCCTGTGAAGAGTTAATGCATTTTCCCTTTCTGTGTCCATGTGATTTAATTAGGTCAGTCTGGTGTAAATCGTTATGTCTTGATGTTGCACTGCATCCCCAGGTGGACCTGCTGAGCTGGAATTAACGGAGCAGAAGGGGGTTAATGTTTTTCCTGCACTTTTTAGCAAGGTTAACGCCCCCTGCAGGTCATACCATATAAATAGGTTCACTAAATGCCCTATAGCACATGTGGCAAATACAAGGCCCGGGGGCTGAAACCCGACTCGCCAGGCCATTTCATGTGGCCATCGCACCTCTCCTGCAGCTGCAGCACCCCCCCCCCCCTCGTCTCAGTCCCCACCTGCTTTCAGCAGTTGACAGCAGAGAGGAGAACAGAACTCCTTGACCAGATCCTGCGCTTCTCTGTGCCGCAGTGCGCCATGGAGAGACTCATCTCTAGCCCCCCCCCCCGGTCTCAGCAGGTGGCAGCAGAGAGAATCTCCTCCTACAGATCCTGTGCAGCTCCATGCAGCTGCAGCACCCCCTCGCCTCCACTGGGCTCAACAGTCAGGAGACTCTGGCAGCTGACTCCAGCCCTCCTCTGGTCCTCCTACAGTCCCTGCACTTCCTGGTTTCCAGCTCCACCCCCAGCTTCTTCCTGGGGGTGCACTGTGATGTAAGGGAGGGTGGGGGACTGTTAACTTCTGATGGTGGGGTGGTTCTTGACATCTGATGTAAGGTGGAGTAAGACTCTCTGGATGTCTAGCCTTGCAGATACAATTGGCCCTTTGAGGGCAACCATAATGGTGAGGACGGCCCGCAATGAAACTGAGTTCGATACCCCGGCCCTTGGGAGTTCTTGAGGAACTACTGTCAAAGTGTAGCTGTTAATATGTTGGAGTGGATCACCCCCTTGGGGGAGGTGGGTTATGGGAGCCCAGTTGGGGTTCCAAGGGGGTCTGGAGCCTGTAGATCCTCATGGACTTACAAATGCAAATCATGGACTTTATGGGTTATTGCCAAATCATGGACCCTAAGGGGCTGCAGCCAGATTTTTGAATTTGAGTATTTGGCCATGTGTAGAACATTACAGGTGGCTGTCGAACGGAATGGAAAGGTAACTTCCAGGAATGCTAGTTCTTTGGTTTTCATGCTGCTTTAACAGCTTCAACACCTTGTGCGTTTGATCTGCAACAAGCATCCAAATCAGAAATTCTGACTTCACTGGCTGCATGCTTATTAGAGGTCTGTGTATTGAGGCCAGAGAAGGCCATGCAATTAACATTTTCAAAAGGGGTTCAGTGATGACATGCCACATATATTTAATGAAAGGTGGCTTTTAGGCCACTTTGTTATTTATTTTTTTTTCTTCCATGCTTTCAGCCGGGCCATAAACCCTCATCTGTCAGCGATGGGCGTGATCAATTAAATATGCGCCTCACCTCTCTGAGCCCATTAGAGATGGATGGTTTAAGTTCCTTCGTCTGACACCCGCAAAGTAATGGAGGGCCGTCATTTAAATTCGTTACTTTCACTCTGAATGAAAAACCCTTCGAAATGTGTCAGGAATTGGGCTTGATGGATGCGATTTGTGGTTCCCTTTGCTAAAAAAGATTTATTTTACCGATCCACCAGTGAAGCTGTGATCGATTAACTTTGAAAAGTTCTGCCATTGATTGGGCTGGAGGAATTAATTGTACAAAGTGGTTGACGTGGTAGACCTAGCACAGTTGCTGGCACTCTAAATAATAAATGAAGTAGCTATCTTAGTCACTTTTAAAATAGAAAAGTTATGGTGGAACTCAAAGCAAGTTCCTTAAAAGAGAAGAATGTTTTTTTTTGTTTGTTTTTGCAAAATCATACTTACCTTGGGTGGATGCTGCATCTGTCTCCCGCCGGCTCTAACACTGAGAACCGAGCGATCAAACACTGCTGATCATTTGGTTCCCAGGGCTCCCCGAGCAGAGAGCTGGTGCCTGTCAGTCACCGCTGTCTGCTCTGTCCCCTGTGCTCACTGGAGCGTTGGGCTGTGGAGGGGACGGGAGGGGCCGGCTCAGGTTCCCAGCGGTTCGCTTAGAGGCTGAGCCAGGTGCCAGTCCAGGCATGTGGGTGGACCCCGACTTCATTGTTGTGATCTTGCCCTAGCCTGGACCGGCTCTGTGACATCAGCCGACAGCGGGCTTCAGCCCACAGTCTGCTGAAAACAGGTCACAGGAGTGCAGAACGAAGTGCACTCCTGTGATCCACAGGAGAAGTACAGCCAAACGAGCTTTCCCCGTACTTCTTCTTCAATAGAAACATGAAATACATATATAGGAGTTGTATGAGGGCTGGTTCGCATGCGCTTTGGTCTCTTAAGAGCGATCCACATTCGGAGAGCATTTGCCAGGTGGTGAGTTGTATTACATCCTCACTACCTACTTAAAGGGGTTGTAAACCCTCGTTTCTTTTTCACCTTAGTGCATCCTATGCATTAAGGTGAAAAAACACCTACCAGGCCCCCCAGCCCCCCCCCCCGTTTTACTTACCTGAGCCCTGTATCTCTGTCGCCGGAGACACGCTCTCCCTAGATGGCCATTGGCTCCTGCTGCTTTCAATCAAATCCAATGACGCGAGCGCCTGGGGGCGGGGCCGAGTCCGGCATTTGTGTCTATGGACGCAAATGCTGGACTCGGGAGCGCGTCCGCAAGGTGACTTCCCGGAGAGCGCTTCTCCTAGGGGGTTATCCAATGTGGGGAGGAGCCACGAGAGCCACCGGGGGACCGCAGAAGAGGAAGTTGCACAGTGGAGGTAAGTATGCTATTTAAAAAAAAACGAACCCTTACAATCACTTTAAGCCCACGATCACCGCACTAGTGTGCCACAACCATCTCCAATTGCACGTGGTTGCAGGGCTCTTGCAGAGTGGCCCCATTTACTTGAATGGCAGTGGGCAATATGCCAGCCACAAGCAGCAGTGGGTATGTAATTCCTGCCACAAAGTATCGTGGCCAAGGAACATGTACACCCCTGGCCGATGCATCTGCAGATAAAGAGGATAGCAGTTGGGTGATCAAAGGCTTAACTACAGGGTTGAACCACTCCCCAACCGCTAGTGTGAAGGAGCCCTTACTGACCAAAAGATTTATTATTTTGGCAGTTCCAGGAAATTTACATCCCAGCCAGATAGCACAGCTAGGCCATGACCTGACTTTTGTGCAAGGAATGTGCAATGCAGCTTTGTCACATCCCTTCCACCACCCTATGATTGGACAATGAAGGAACAGCGGCGGACATGTACCTGCAGCTGAGCTTGATTGGCTGGGAGTGTTGGCCTTCCCCCTCCTGGTCCCAGAACTTTTACAACAGGCCACAACGTTGAATAGTAGTAAAATAAAGAAGGAACCTTCATGCAATTAATAATAGTCAGCTATTGCTGGTCAGCGAGCAAACTGAGGCCATTTTTAACACCTCAATTGAGAGTTGATTCTCTAAAATATATCAATATATTGACATGGAAGAACGATCTGTGTATGACATTTTTGTTTAAAAAATTTCAATTCAGTGAGTCTTTCTCTCATCCTCTAGAGAAATATGTGTTTGCTGGGCAGACACACAGATTTACTGAACATGCTCCAACAAATTGGGGGCTCGTCCGGGATCAACTTAGGCCCTCGCATGGCAGTTGTTACCAGAATTGGCACTACTGGCCAGCTGCCATGATCTAGTTACAGAAATAGATGATTATGTCAATGACTTTTATACATTTTTTTTTCTTTTTTTTTTAGTTAGGGAGCCCAGCTGCACCTTTATTAGAGTCCAGGGGCGAGGTCAGAAACCGCTTTGGTGGAGAAAAAAAACACCACCGGAGCCTCTAGTAAACTAGGAATCCAGGAAAGTTTTTTTAATTACAAGTACCCACCTATCATCTCATCTGTAATAGCGTGAAACTGCACTTTGTATTGGCAGTTTGTGCAAAATTCTGACGCTTTTATAAAATGAGTACAGACCCGGAATCGTAAAGTCTAATGTCTTTTCTATCATAACTGTAAGTGTAGAGCAGAGCAAGTAAACTTTTTTCTGCAGCAAAGATAAGATTAATATTAAATTAAACAGTTTGAAAACTAAGCAAACCATTTTCTTTTTTTACTCTGAATATATGCATGCAAATTTTCCCAATTAGAAGAAAGTCATACAAGTCATAAATTATGAGTGCCTAGATTCCAAAGCTGCGCAATTCTCTGCAGATCACACAGATCTGCATTGAAATAATCAGGCAAATGTAGAAGTGCTGAATAAGCAATGCTCATTATCCTATCACCCTTAAAAAAAATTCATTCATTTTACTAAATTGCTCCCTGGTACTAAAAATGGTGACAGACACCAGAGGTTGGTCTCCTAACCTGGATTTTTTTTTTTTTTTTTTTAGAAATGTATATTTTTGAGACTTGTCTTGGCTGTGTGTTTGTTCCAGGTCAATGCCTCACAAGGTTGTAGAGCCAGGTCCACAAATCTTTGAAGAAAATTCAGGTCTTCTTTTTTTTTTGATTAGAGAGTTAAACCAGTGATTTTTTTGAGAATTCTGTTTTTTGAGATCTCTGCTCTGAGTTTCTGGGTTTGACCCTTGTGAGGGGTTCCCATTCTTCCTGCTGGAGGTTTTATTTTTTTTATATGATGGGAGAATCTAACAGGAGGAGCAGGGAACACACTTAGGTGGGTGGGGACCAGTGCCGTGATAAGGTCATCCTTGGGTGGCATTTTTCAGGTGGGGGGGCGGTCGGCTCTCTTGTAAAAGCAATTGGAGCCACTAACTAGCTGCTCGATTGCCATTACAAGCAGTGGGAGGGGGACCTCTTTCCCCCTGCCGCCGCCTTCCGTGGCTCTCTTTTGCCGCGTACACACGAGCGGAATGTCCGGTAGAAAAAGTCCGACTGAGTCTTTTCATCGTCTATTCCAATCGTTGTATGCCTCATCGGACTTTACTCTTTCGAAAATTCTGACGGACCTAGAAATAGAACATGTTCTAAATATTTCCGACGGAACCAATTCCTATTGGGAAAACCGCTCGTCTGTATGCTGTTCCGATGGACCAAAAACGACGCATGCTCCGAAGTAAGTACGAGACAGAAGCTATTGGCTACTGGCTATTGAACTTCCTTTTTCTAGTCCCGTCGTACGTGTTGTACGTCACCCCGTTCTGGACAGTCAGACTTTGGTCAGACTTTGGATTGACCGTGTGTAGGCAAGACCACTTAAATGTAATTCTGTCGGAGAAACCTTCGGACTTTAGTCTGCCGGCAAAACCGGTCGCGTGTACGTGGCTTTAGGCTCTCCCGTCCCACTGAGAGACCCAAACGACCAGCCGGCGCGTCCACTGGCTGGCTGGACAGTCAAGCAAAGCCAGGATCAGCTTTGATGGCATGACATCAATTCCTGTTTACTTGGAAACCATCGGCACCAGTTTTTAAAAATTCTAAAGCATTCAAAAAAGCAGATCTTGGTGTTTTGAATGCTTTTAAGTGCAGAGGAGGGATTTGGGGGTCTTATAGACTCCAGATCTCTCCATAAAGAGTACCTGTCACATGCCTAATGCTGTCACAAGGATGTTTACATTCCTTGTGACAGCAATAAAGTGATACCAAAAAAAAAATAACGCAACAGTGTAAAAAAAAAAAAAAAAAAAAATTAAAGTGTGCAAATGCGAACGCATGTGTTGGTCCCGCACGCAAACACCGATCGTCCCAGGCATATGGGGTATCACTGCGAACATCAGGTCATGGGCAGTAATTCTTTATGTGGCACGTGGATGAATTATGTTTTAGGGTCTGATGAGGAAGCCGCAGCTGTTTAGTGTATAGGGCTGCAGCTTCCTCTTCAGACCCTAAGACATGAACGGTATACCACGGCTGGAGTGGGAAAAATTTAGACGGGGGAGCGCTCGATTATAGTTTAGCCCAGGGCAGCACAAAACCAAAACACACCACTGACCTTACGTCAGGGTCCCCATTAGAGTCCCCCTGTACATCAGCTTCCCCATCAGCGCCCCCCTTACATCAGCTTCCCCATCAGAGTCCCCCCGTACATCAGCTTCCCCATCAGAGTCCTCCTGCACATTAGGTTCCCCATCAGAGTTCCCTAATACATCAGCTTCCCCATCAGAGTCGCCCCGTACATCAGGTTCCCCAATAGAAGTCCCCCCCTTATATCAGGGTCCCCATCAGGGTTCCACCTTACAGAAGAGGAGATCATAGGCAGCCTCTGCTGACCCTAATCCTCGATACGTGCACTTTGAGGATACACCACTAACTCTAGCTGGGGGCAAAATAAATGCTTGTAGGGGGCTTGGAGTTGGCCCGCGGGCTGTAGTTTGGGGACCCCTGCTCTAGACGGTCTTCATGTTAGTGAATATAGCGGACCATGGCTGTGCAGTGTGTGTTTGTGGAGTGCATGTGACAGCATGACAACAGAGAAGCACACTTCAAAAAGAAAGAGGACAGTTGTCCCCCTATAACAAGATGCGCCTAAAAAAAGGACTTTCATGGCAGGACACTTGAGAGGGGATATGATTTCAATGTACAAATGCCGTACTGGTGACCCCACAGTAGGGTTAAAACTTTTCCGCGAAAGGGAAATTAAAAAGACGCGGGGCCATTCACTGAAATTAGGGTAGAAGCGGTTTTACCTTAAACTGTGTAAAGGGTTCTTTACTGTAAGAGCGGCAAGGGTGTGGAATTCCCTCCACAGGAGGTGGTCTCAGCGGGGAGCATCGATAATTTCAAGAAACTATTAGATAAGCACCTGAATGACCACATCATACAGGGATATACAATGTAATACTGATATATAATCACACACATAGGTTGGACTTGATGGACTTGTGTCTTTTTTCAACCTCAGCAACTATGTAACAACTATGTAGGACCACCAGGATTTTTTTTTTCATAAAAGCGACAGGGTCTTAAAAAAAGATTTCAAACAACTTATAAAGTTACATTAACACGTTCAAGTTGACATATTGGGTTCGGGTTTGATGTAAAGCAGGGGCGTTTCATGGGACAATTCATCATGGCCTTATCTTCTGAACATTGGGCATCTTCCGGATGACCTCCACTTGATGTCTTGGAATCCTCCTTTGGTTCTCTCATTTTCCTCCCGTGTATTGGTGTTTCCTTTAAAAGCATATATTAGAATAAAATAAAAGCATAAATTAGAAGGTGTGCAAATAAAAGAAGAGTGGGTACATAAGTTCTGCATGACGGGGTTTGGATACTTGACAAATGTTGGCTCTTTCATTTTCCAAATCCACTTACTGTTCAGCTCAGCTAACAAGCATTTGATTTAACGGGGCCATTAAGACAAATTATTCTTTGTGAACAGCGGTAAACCGGCAGATTACTACAATTTACGACTCCATTTTGAAAACCCATATTATGTACCTGGCAAAGGGGGGGTGGGGGCGGGGGGGGGGGGGGGGCATCGTTTTTTGTCAGAGTTCAAGAACATATGCATTTAAGAGTTCTCAATTTTAATGCGCAAAATTCCAATGATCCCTGAAAGGTGCGCCTACATTTATACAGACGGGAAACAGGGCTTGATTGCTGTTTTTCTGTACTTTTCTGTACTCGCCGATTGTTGTAGTGTAATATATCTGCCAACGAAGCAATGAAGGTTCTCGCCGGCGTACGATGAGCAGTGGCGTCTCCAGCTTTCATATTTAGGGGGGGCACATGGGGGGACAGGGACAAAAGTAGGGGGGCAACTATAAAATGCAATTATATATATATATATATATATATTATATCCTGGGGCCCTTCACTACGATCCCACACAGGCCCTTTCACATGTTCTGCAGTGAGCTCCCTTCCTATTGTATTGGGGCCCCCCAGGGTGGCAGAAAACAAGAGATATATGTCACCAGCATACCAAGAAAATATAAGGGTCCAAAGCAGTGGGAGAACTATCAGGGTTGCAAAGGTTGTCTTGCCTCCGGGCCCTGGTGTTCTGCCACTGTGGGGTTCCCCAGCCTCCTCTTGCTGTCCTGCCCCTGCTATTGACAGCGCTGGTCTGGAATCTCTTGGAATTTACAGGCTGGTTCTCCTGTCCTAAGGATGGGAGAAATCAGTCTGTTTTTTCAGTAACTGAGAGTCCTGGTGGAGTCCTTCCCGCAACTCGCTCTTCTCCCTGCCAATGAGGATGCAGGGGAAGGAGCAGATGGGGCAGCCGTGGTTGTGTGAGCGCTCGCATTATGCAGTGTCAGCGAGCAGAAGGAGGGGGGAGGAATCACCCGCAGGAGCTGACTGGGGACGCTCTCCCTCTTAGACATTGCCTTTTTTGTAAAAAAAAAAAAAAAAAAAAAAAATTTTTTGGGGGGGGGCACATGGTGGGGCACAGCATAATGTTGGGGGAGGTCAGGGCCCCCTCTGGCCCCCCCTAGGGTCGCCATTGACGATGAGGCTGTGATTGCAGGTCTGTGGGCTGCTTCCAATCTCAGAAGGAATGAAGGGGCTGGACCTCGTTGTTACCAATGCAATGTTTTAGTTTTTTGGTTTTAATGAATGCAGATGTTAAAATCTGCATTTTTCTTCTAGAAAATTACTTAAAACCCCCAAAACAATGATATATTTTCTGAAAGCGGAGACCCTGTAGAATAAAACGGGGCAGGTGCAATTTCTTTTAACCCCTTACATCAGGGTCATCATCGGAGTCCCCCTTACATTTGGGGCCCCATCAGAGTCCCCCTTACATCAAAGTCACACTTATAGCAGGGCCCTTATCAGAGCCCTAATTGCCTCAGGGTCCCCATCAGAGTTCCCCCTTACATCAAAGTCACCCTTATAACAGGGTCCCCAACAGAGCTTCAATTACATCAGGGATCCCATCAGGGTCCCCCCTCACATCAAGGTCTCCATCAAAGCCCCCCACTTCCATCAAAGTCACCCTTATAGCAGGGTACACATCAGAGTTCCCCCTTACATTGGGGTCCCCATTAGAGCGCCTTCTTACATCAGGGTCCACATTTGAGTCAGCCCTTACATCAGGGTTCCCATCAGAGTCCTCCTTACATCAGGGTCCCCATCAGAGATCACCCTTATATCAATGAACAAGTTGGAAATGAACAATTTGGGGTCCCCATTAGAGCCCATTCTTACATCAGGGTCCACATTTGAGTCGGCCCTTACATCAGGGTCCCCATCAGAATCCTCCCTGACATCAGGGTCCCCATCAGTGACCCTTCATACATCAAAATCACCCTTATAGAATCCCCATCAGAGCCTCAATTATACCAGGGTCCCCGTCAGAGTTTCCCCTTACACCAGGGTCCCCATCAGAGCCCCTTTTTACATCAGGGTCCCTATCAGAGATCATGTTTATATCAGGGTCTTTATCAGGGACCCCATTTACAAAAGGGTTCACATCAGAGACCCCCACTTACATCAGAAGTGGAAAACGTAGGTATAATCCTCAATCAATGCACAGGGTTAGGGTTGGGGTTAGGGTTGGGGTTAGAGTTAGAACTTAGGGGTAGGGCTTAGGGTTAGGGTTGGGGTTGGGGTTAGGCTTAGGGTTAGGGTCGGGGTCTGGGTTGGGGTTAGGGTTGGGGTTGGGGTTAAGGTTGGGGTTGGGGTTAAGGTTGGGGTTGGGGTTAGGGTTAGGTTACCTCCTCCAAAGGTCAAAGGTCAGCAGGCGTGTCCCCCAGAGGTCAAAGGTCAAGAGGCATGGCTGACCCACCCCCACCAAAATGTTCCGCCTACCACAACTAAGTTGGGTAATGAACAAGTCGGGGAAAGCGCTTAGCTTGGGGATACACCACTGACTCTAGCTGGGGGGGGGATAAAATCTTGTAGACGGCTGGATGTGGCCCATGGAGAACTCTGATTTACAGCCAATAAAGCTGCCATTTTAGCCTCGGGTAGGTCTGCAGTGGCCTTGGTGTTGCACATATGATCAGTCATGGCACCAGCCATTTGATTGCTTGACAGTCCCGTTGAGAGCACAAGCAACTGTGACAGCACTCACGGCATGCTTTGAATGTAACTGCTTTTGGAAAGCCATTAAATCGATGGGCTTAATCCCGCTTTAAGATTTAGATTTGAAACTTTATATATACTATGGACTGGATTAAAAAATAGCAACTAAAAAATTAAATAAAAAGAAATCCTGTAGATTCCCTCTCAGCCAGTTTCTACGCTGCACAAATTATTTCACCCTGAGCAGTCCAGGCAGTTACCATGGAGACAGCGTAGGCCTCTTTCTCCATCAACAAAGCCCCAATTCATCACATTAACGCCGGCCTGTCACATTTTGTCGATCGGTTTGTTTTACAGGGCAAGACTTTGATGCTTTTAACATCACCTCTATCTTCCAGAATAAAACAGCGCTCGACCGCCGGGATTTGTCTGCATTATTGTATTTACACCGCGCCGTACCGCAATGAATGGCACACAATGCCGGCGTCCTGGCTTTGTTTGTAATTCCCAGAGAAGTGAAGCACCCGAGGACGTTCCTCGCTTCCATTTTTCTTAATCAGGGTATCATGACATATCTGTATATATGGATGGTGGGCACTCAGCTGGAGAAATTGAAAGTGCTGAAACGCGTTGTGCTAGAACGGCCTGTATTTACAGGAGCAGGGCCTATTGACTTTTAGATGTTTTACATTTACTCTCGTTTTAGCCGTCAGGATTTCCAAGGTCTGTTCTCAGCCTCTTCCTGGCCATCTACAGATCATCGTCCTGACAGGAGGCTGCAAATTAACCAATTCATTCCCATATCCAAAGCAATGGCCTTCAGGTATAAAGAGGAGACCGACTTTCTTCTTCCCTCTCCAATTGTTTTGAACCTTCCTATTTTACTTCCTCACCGACACTCTCCCCTTTTCTTCCTTCTCTCATTCCTTCCTTCCTCAGTGCTTCCTACCTCCCTCTCTCATTTCTTCCATTCTTCCTTCCTTCCTCCATCATTCCTTCCTTTCTTCATCCTTCTTTACCTCTTCGCTCCTTCTTAAATCTTGTTTCATATTTATTCCTTATGTTATCCTTCCTCCTTTCTTTCTTCTCTTCTTCTTGACTCTTTTCCTTCCTCACTGACTCTCTCCGCTTTTCATCCTTTCTTCCCACCTTCATGCCTTTCCTTGCTTCTCCATTCCTTTATACCTCCCTCTCTTTTTTCTTCCTTTCTTCCTCTCCCCCTCCTTTCTTTGTCCTTCCTTCCATCCTAATTACTAACTGTCTTTCCATCTGTATTTCTATTATCCTTAATTTCTTCCTTACTGCTTTTCTCCTCTTCCTTATCTTCTTCTTTATCTTTCTTTCTTCCTCCTTTCTCACTGACTTTCTCCCTTTCATTCCTTCCTTCCCTTCTTTTCACCTTCTTTCCGTCTTTCATTCCTTTCTTCCTCCTGTCTTTGCTGCCTTTCTCCTTCCCTCTTCGTTCATTCTCTTCATCTCACCTTTTTTTCCACCCTTTTTACTTACCTTGTCTCTTGTCTCCTTCCTTTTGTCATTCTTCCTCGATGACTCTCTCCCCGTTTTTCTTCCTTCCCTCCTCACATTTCTTTCTTCCTCAGTCCTTCTTACCACTTACCTCCCACTCTCATTTCTTTCATCTTTCCTTCCTTCTTTCCTTACTTTCTTCCTCCCTCATTTTTTCCTTTCTTTGTGCTTCCTCATTTCTTTCCTCCTACCTAACATTCTTTCCATCTCCCTTCATTCTGCTGTCCTCCCTTCCTTCATTTCTTCCTTCTTTGCTGCCTCTCATCCTTTCTTCCCACCTTTACGCCTCCCACTTTACGTCCTTCCTCATTTCCTCTTTTCTTTATCTTTTCTTCCATCCATGCTCAGATCTTTTATCTTTCCTAACTTTCCTTTCCATCTTCCTTTCCAACCTTCCATCTGCTATCCTCCTATCCTTCTTTTCTTCCATCCTTCCTTGCTGCCCTTCTCCTCTCCTCTCCTCTCCTCTCCTGTCCTCTCCTCTCCTCTCCTATCCTATCCTTTTCCTTTAATTCTCTTCTGCTCAACTTTCTTTCAACCTCTTTCTCACTCGAGTCTCTCCCTCCTCTTCCTTTCTTCCCCTCTTTTCACTGTCCTTCCCTCTTTCATTCTTTTCTTCTTCCAGTTTTTGCTGCCTTGCTCCTTCCCTCTCCCTTCTTTCGCTTCTTCTTGTCTTTCTTTCTTCTTCCTAACTTTTTACCTACCTTGCTCCTTGTCTCCTTTTTTTTACTCTTCCTCTGATGACTCTCTTCCCTTTTATTCCTTCCCTTCTTCTCACATTCCTTTCTTCCTCAGTCTTTCTTACCTCCCACTCTCCTTCCTTCCTTCCTTCCTTCCTTCCTTCCTTCCTTCCTTCCTTCCTTCCTTCCTCCCTTCCTCCCTTCCTTCCTTCATAATTTCTTACTTCTTTTCTCCTACCTAACTTTCTTTCCATCTTCCTTCCCATCCTTTCATCTGCTATCCTCCTTTCCCTTTTTTCTTCCATCCTTCCTTGCTGCCTTTCTCCTCTCCTCTCCTTTTCCTTTAATTCTCTTCTCACCTTTCTTTCTACTTCTTTCTCACTGAGTCTCTCCTTCCTATTCCTTCCTTCTCTTCTTTTCACCTTCCTTCTTTCCTTCTCAGCTTTCTTTCTACTTCTTTCTCACTGACTTTCTCCCTCCTTTTCCTTACTTCCATTCTTTTCACCTTGCTTTGCTGCCTTTCTCCTTCCCTCTCTCTTCCTTCTCTTCTTCTTGCCTTTCTTTCTACTTCCTCCCCTTTTCTTCCTTCCCTCCTTCTCGCATTCCTTTCTTCCTCAGTCCTTCTTACCTTCCACTCTCATTTATTTCTTCCATCCTTCCTTTTCTCCATCCTGTCCTTATTTTGTCTCTTCCTTTCCTACCCTCATTTCCTTCCTTCCTTCCTTCCTTCCTTCCTTCCTTCCTTCCTTCCTTCCTTCCTTCCTTCCTTCCTTCCTTCCTTCCTTCCTTCCTTCCTTCCTTCCTTCCTTCCTTCCTTCCTCATTGTTTCCTTTCTTCATCCTTCCTTACTTACCTAACATTCTTTCCATCTCACTTTTTTCTGCTGTCCTCCTTCCTTCCTTCCTTCCTTCCTTCCTTCCTTCCTTCCTTCCTTCCTTCCTTCCTTCCTTCCTTCCTTCCTTCCTTCCTTCATCCTCTCTTACCTTTTTCCTCCTTTCTAATTTTCCTTCCTTTTTCTGCTATCCTTCCTCCATGTGTTCCTTCCTCCCCTATTGTATATAGTGAGTACGATAAATTAAAGTTCAGGAAATATCTATGGCCATATAACGGGGCAGGGTGTGAGTTCAGGGTGGTAATTATGATTGGCAGAGGTCAAATAGATATGGATACTTTGCAGAACAAAAGTGAGCATTGCAAGCATCTCCACCCCCGACATCTGTGTGCTGGATGGAAGTACGGAGGAGTGCATCTGAACAGCAGAGGAAAGTCTTTATTGCAGACAACGCCTGCACAGAACCGGGAGCAATTAGAATATGTTCCGCCACATCTCCAGACCCGCGTGCAGACCGGATACTAATTAGTTGAAGATCTTGGTTGATTCTAAACAAATATTTGGTTGTGACGGATCTTTCATATTGCTGGGGGGAAGGCCTACAGCTATGACTGATGATCCAAGCACTGGGAGCCTAAATAGGTGGGGCTGGAGGGGCCTGGAGCAGGATGTGAGGTCATTGCAGGGTTCAGGGAAGGGGAGCCAAAGAGAGGAAGATCTGACCAGGATGATGGAAAAGTGGGCCGTGCCTGTACTGTCAATAGGCCACATCTGAAATCTGGACCATTGCATAGACTAGTGACATTCAAGGCCCTTTGAGGTGGATTTACTAAAGGCAACTAGATTGTGCATTCTGTAAGGGCATTTGCTGCAGACAGGACAAGGGCAAGGATTTTGGACCCCCCCCTGAAAACCTAATTTTGCCCCGCCCCCCTTGGGTCAGCCCCAACTCCACCCCCTTTGCCCCGCCCATCTATACAGTGGAGGTGGCGGGGGTGGAGTTTTTTGGCGGCGCCCCTCCACCTATTTCCTGCACCTGAGCCTCTGGACCCGGCCCCGGCTCGCCTCCTCACGCCAGCCGTGGTTTGCAGGCCCGCGCCTGTGTCTCTGGACCCGGTCGGAAGACAAACAGCGCCGGCGTGCTTGCTTAACACGCCAGCGGCACCCCGCAACTGATCTTCGCTCTAGGCCGGCACCTACCTTGCCTATATAGGTAGCACCAGCCCTGGCTGCAGAGCTTAGTAAATGAGGTGAAGCTTGGCTTTGCTAAGAATACCCAATCAACATGCAAGGAAAATAAAACAAATTTAAAAAAAATACATTTTTGCTTGCATGTGATTGGATGATTAAAGTCAGCAGAGCTTCTCCCTCATTTAGCAAGCTCTGAAGCAGCTGCTCTTGCAGAGTCCTCCAATTTTAATAAATCTCCTCCATTGCATTCAGGACTCTTTTTTTTTTTTTTTTTTTTACTCTCATCCTTCATGCCCTTTACCCAGCGATCGATCTTCAATATAAAAACTTCCTGAATGGTATTGGTAGCATGAAATATTTCAGGACTCGATGTCGATATCTTCTGTGCGCGTTCTGATCTGTGAAATGACAACCGCCTGGTTACTCTTCATCTTCTGATCAGTCCGTTAACAGCGGCCAACTAACATTCCTCACAGTCTAAGGCTGGTGAAATACTTTCCATGCTTAATGGTGTTTCAGGACTATCAGTCTTGACCACGTTGAGCATCGACCAGTGCGTGTGATTGGTTACATGCTCTATGGAATTATGGCAGGAGTCTAATAATGGCAAAATAGCAAAAAATGTATTATGGAAAATGTTTCTTTCTGTCCATTAGAAAAAAAAAAAAAAATCAGCAACAAATTTAACATAAACCTCCCAATGCCTATAAAAGCCATTAGTAGTAAATGCTGTGGCATCATTAAATAGAGTGTGTTTACTTATATACTGTATATCATATACCTGCTGGAGAAGCCAAGTATATAGTGTATATGAAAATGGGAACAATTAAGTTTGTTTAAGGCATGTTTCATTTAATAATATAGATAAATACTATATATATATATATATATACAGTATCTCACAACATTTTTGTAAATCTTTTCTTCTCTCTTTTCATGTGACAACACTGAAGAAATGACACTTGTCTACAATGTAAAGTAGTGAGTGTACAGCTTGTATAACAGTGTAAATTTGCTGTCCCCTCAAAATAACTCAACACACAGCCATTAATGTCTAAACTGCTGGCAACAAAAGTCAGTACACCCCTAAGTGAAAATCTCCGATTTGGGCCCAAAGTGTCAATATTTTGTGTGGCCTCCATTATTTTCCAGCACTGCCTTAACCCTCTTGGGCATGGAGGTCACCAGAGCTTCACAGGTTGTCACTGGAGTCCTCTTCCCCTCCTCCATGACGACATCACAGAGCTGGTGGATGTTAGAGACCTTGCGCTCCTCCACCTTCCGTTTGAGGATGTCCCACAGATGCCCCACTGTACACTCACTACTTTACATTGTAGCAAAGTGTCATTTCTTCTGTGTTGTCACATGAAAAGATAGAATAATGCCGCGTACACACAAGCGGACTTTCCGGCAGACTTGGTCCGGCGGACCAGACTCCGGCGGACAATTCGATCGTGTGTGGGCTCCAGCGGACTTTTTTTCCCCCAAAAGTCCCGACGGACCTAAAAAGGAAACAAGTTTCAAATCTTTTTTCCGACGGACTTGAGTCCGGGCGAAAAATCCGCTCGTCCGTATGTTAGTCCGACGGACAAAAACCAACGCTAGCGCAGCTATTGGCTACCGGCTATGAACTTCCTTATTTTAGTCCGGTCGTACTTCATCACGTACGAATCCCTCGGCCTTTGGTTGATTGTGTGTTGGCAAGTCCGTTTGAAAGTCCATCGAAAAGTCCGCCCGTGTGTACGCGGCATTAAATATTTACAAAAATGTGAGGGGTGTACTTACTTTTGTCAGATACTGTAAGCACCTTAAATAATAATAATAGATGAGAATCTTTGCAAACAAAATACACAGGGCTATGGGATATAGTATTGACATAAACACACACACAGACGGATGGACTGGAGTCTTTATTCAACCTTACCAACTAAATAATTAACAATAAAAATGCCATAAATCTATCCCCTATTTTTGTAGACGCTGCAACTTTTGCGCAAACCAATCAATATACACTTACTGCAAATTTCTTTTTTTACTAAAAAATATGTAGAAGAATATATATCGGCCTAAACTGAGGAAGAAATTGTTTTTTTTATATATATTTTTGGGGGATATTTATTTTAGCAAAAAGTAAAAAAAAATTGCTGTTTTTTTCAAAATTGTCGCTCTTTTTTCGTTTATAGTGCAAAAAATAAAAACCGCAGAGGTGATCAAATACCACCAAAAGAAAGCTCTATTTGTGGGGAAAAAAGGACGTCAAATTTGTTTGGGTGCCACGTCGCACGACCGCGCAATTGTCAGTTAAAGCGACGCAGTGCTGTATTGCAAAAAGTACTCTGGTCAGGAAGAGGGGGGGGGGTAAATCCTTCCGGGGCTGAAGTGGTTAAGACAAGCCTCTAATGATTCAACCAGAAAGCTTTATCTATTCCAAAAGCCTCCCGAAATCTCCAATCCACCTATAATCGTCTTTGTAGTATGGAGGAATTGTACACAAATCTCTCCCAAAAAAAAAAAAAAACATTTACCAAAAATTAAAGGGCTCCAGAAAATGTAAATTGTCGCGTTCGATGCAAAGTGGATTGAAATTACTGAACATTTCAAATGTTCTGAAAGCTTTTTGATTTTTAGATCGTTCTTTTTGTTGTTTGAGCTACATATTAAAGTGGTGTGTTTTTTTTTGTTTTTTTTTCCTTGCTTGGTTTTTATGTTTCAGGTTTAATTTTTGTCGGGAAAATTGTGTACCGGTATAAAGTAAAAAGGGATGAAAGAAACATTTTTGGACTGTAATTGACATATAAGAGAAAAAAAAAAACAACAAATAAAATGCATTGTTGTCAAAAGAATATCAAATCCTAAGGAGACCGTTGTTGTGTTCAGGAGACCTTGGAGTGAAAAATGACCTGGTGTTACAATACAGTGTTCATCGCTGAATAAAGTTATTGTATTTTAGTGTGAGAGGCTCAGATACGAGGGAGTTCGATGAACGAGACTCTATACAAAGTAGCACAATAAGGACACAAGTAACTTCCTCAGCACACAGTATGGTGCAGAGGAGGGTGGTGGAGAAGGTAGGCGGCGTTGGAAATCTAATATTTTGTTTTGTAAATAACCGGTGCAACTGACAAATTCTGTCATTTGTAACTGACAAATGTACATTGTCATAAATGTCCACACCACAAAAAACGTGGGAATGTGTTGTCGGTCTGTAGGCAGGCGCAGTCTGTATTCCCCACTGTAGGTGGCGCTGAACTGAAGCGGCAGTGCAGAGGGGGGGGGAGTTGTGAGGAGCTTAGTTCCTCTATGGCTTCCTGTGTTCACAGGGAGGCAGTTGTCCAATTGGACGCTGGAGCTCCACATGACTTCGGCGGCCATCTTGGGTGAGGAAGACTATCTTTAACCGCCTCCATACTGCGCAAATTCCTGCATTCCTCTTCTACATGTAAAAAAATTATCATTTTTTTTGCCAAAAATGACTCAGAACCTCCAAACATTATATATGTTTTTGTTAGCAGAGATCCTAGGGCAGTGGTCTCCAAACTGCGGCCCTTTGCTGGCTTTTATCAGACCCTTGGGGTGCTATTTTATTTACTGACACCAATGAAGGGCACAATTTCTCCTAGTGACACAAACGATGGGGCCCCATTTCCTACCAATGACATTAATGATGGGAAACAGTTCCTCCCAATGACACCAACAGTGGGGCCGAGGGACACCAATGATGGGGCATAATCCTTCCCAAGGACACCACCAATGGGGCCCAATGACATCAATGATGGGGCACAATTCCCCCAAATGACATTAATAATGGGACACAGCTCCTCCCAATGACACCACCAGTGGGGCCAAGGGACACCAATGATGGGGCATAATCCTTCCCAAGAACACCACCAATGGGGCCCAATGACATCAATGATGGGGCACAATTCCCCCAAATGACATTAATAATGGGACACAGCTCCTCCCAATGACACCACCAGTGGGGCCAAGGGACACCAATGATGGGGCATAATCCTTCCCAAGGACACCACCAATGGGGCCCAATGACATCAATGATGGGGCACAATTCCCCCAAATGACATTAATAATGGGACACAGCTCCTCCCAATGACACCACCAGTGGGGCCAAGTGACACCAATGATGGGGCATAATCCTTCCCAAGGACACCACCAATGGGGCCCAATGACATCAATGATGGGGAACAACTCCTCCAAATGACACAAAAAAATTGGGACTTTAAATGAGGTTAGACGGGGCTGTTCAAGTCCCCTCCTCCATCCCAGGCAATTGTACATAATAGAGGAAGGATTTTTGCTGCTCCCGTGTGCTTCGTACAAAGTCCCGCCAATCCTTTTCTCTATTATGTACAATTCCTCCAAATGACATTAATGATGGGACACAGTTCCTCCCAATGACACCACCAGTGGGGCCGAGTGGCACCAATGATGGGGCATAATCCTTCCCAAGGACACCACCAATGGGGCCCAATGACATCAATGATGGGGCACAATTCCTCCAAATGACATCAACAAGGGGGACCAATGATGGGGCACAATTCCTACCAACGACACCAATCACGGGGGATTGTATGCTCCCACTGACGATGGGACATTTTCTACTCCCGAAGGCCACGGTCCGGCCCCTCTCTGAAGGACAGTAAACCTGCCCTTTGTTTTAAAAGTTTGGAGACCCTTGCCCTAGGGAATAAAATGGTGGTCTTTGTAATTTTTTTATGTCACACGGAATTTGCGCAGCAATTTTTTAAATAAGATTTTTTTTTTTTGGCAAAAAAAAAAATATCATAAATAAAAAAATAAAAAAAAACAGTAAAGTTAGCCCAATTTCTTGTAGAATGTGAAAGATGATGTCATGCCGAGTGAATAGATACCTAACATGTCACGCTTTAAAAAATTGCGCACACTCATGGAAGGGCACCAAACTTTGGTACTTAAAAATCTCCATAGACAACACTCAATTTTTTTACCAATTGTTAAGAGAATAATTGTAGTTAAGGGGTATAATGTACGATATTTGGATAATGTAGTAGAGGAGGTATCAATGATGCCAAGAGAGAGTTGTTTAACCACATGCCGACCAGCGCACGGCGATATACGTCGGCACAATGGCACGGCTGGGCAAATGGACGTACAGGTACGTCCCCTTTAAGACGCTGCATTGTGGGCGCGTACGCCCGCCGCGTGCTTCATGACCGTGCCCGCGGGTCCCGCAGACTCGATGTCTGCCGGGTGCCTGCGATCGTGTCAAGGAGCGGAAGAATGGGGAGTCGCCTTTGTAAACAAGACATTTCCCCGTTCTGCCTAGTGACATGACAGAGATTAACTGCTCTCTGTCATCGGGAGTAGTGATCGCTGTCAGTGAGTGGTAGCCCATCCCCCCCACATTTAGAATCACTCCCTAGGACACACTTAACCCCTTGAGCACCCTCTAGTGTTTAACTTCTTTCCTGCCAGTGTCATTTACACAGTAATCAGTGCATTTTTATAGCACTGATCGCTTTATAAATTCCAATGGTCCCAAAATAGTGTCAAAAGTGTGCGATGTGTCCGCCATAATGTCGCAGTCACAATAAAAATCGCAGATCGGGGCCATTACTAATAAAAAAAATGAATAAAAATGCCATAAATCTATCCCCTATTTTGTAGACGCGATAGCTTTTGCACAAACCAATCAATATTTTTTTTACCAAAATATGTAGAAGAATACATATCGGCCTAAACTGAGGAAAAAAATAGTTTTTTTTATATATATATTTTTGGGGGATATTTATTATAGCAAAAAAGTAAAAAACATTGCTTTTTTTTCAAAATTGTCGCCTTTTTTTTTTATAGCGCAAGAAATAAAAAACGCAGAGGCGATCAAATAAAACCAAAGGAAAGCTCTATTTGTGGGGAAAAAAGGACGTCAATCTTGTTTGGGTGCAGCGTCGCACGACCGCGCAATTATCAGTTAAAGCGACGCAGTGCCGAATCGCAAAAAAAAGTGCTGTGGTCAGGAAGGGGGTAAATCCTTTCCGGGGCTGAAGTGGTTAACAGAGAGTGCCGCACTCCGCGATACTACTAGTCAGGAGTTGGGTTTCATCACAGGGTTCCACCTACAATATAAGGAAGTGGAGTCAATATTTGCAGCCCACTGGCATATATTACTTCTAAATAAGGTGCTTAAACCAGTGCTCCCGCCCAATCCCAAATTCATCTATAGGAAGGCACCTAACTTTGGAGACAAAATAGTGAAAAAAGTATTAGACCCACCTACTAGACCACCTTCATTTTGGGATAGGGATGGGTTCTTTGCATGCAGGAAATGCAAGGCATGTAGAGAAGTAAACAGGCTGATTAAGGGTTTGGGAAGTTTTATATATAACTCAATTAATAAAGAATTCTTTAATAAAGAGTTCATTACATGTAACACCACAAATGTGATATACCCCCCTGGAATGCCCTTGCGGGCTTATGTACATAGACCATACCAAGAGAAGTTTAAAAGTTAGAATAGCAGAACATCGCGAGCACGAGAGACAGAACTAGATGCTGGGTTGTCCTTCATTCAACTACTGACCCACCCTGCAGATACAGCGTTGTCATGCTGTGATCCACTTCTCCACTGTTACCACACGGGTCCCACACTGCCAGCTTCCTCAGTAGGATCATTGGAAGGACGCGGTTTCTTCTAGGTTTAGGCATCTGCCTCCTGATAACGTGCCACCAGGCTTGCCCTCCTCTTCCTTTCATGAATGTAATCCTATGCCTCTCTGGGCATGTGAGGTATATATCCCAATATATGTTCTCCTTCCTTGGTAATTCAGTCCCTTAAAGAGGAATCTCACCATCCCCTCTTCATTTTTTTTTTTCAAGCCCTCTTAGTAGATACCGGGTTGTTCTTAATTCAGAACCTTACCCACCCAGCAGATCCAGCATTGTCTTGCCTTCTCCTCCTCTGCATTGTCAGGCCTGTCTTCCTCCTCCTTTCATGAATGTAAGCCTATGCCTCCTAGAATATGTAATGTGCAAGCTCACATACTAGATGCTGGGTTGTCCTTAATTCAATACTGACCCACCCTGCAGATACAGTGTTTTCCTGCGGTGATCCACTTCTCCACTGTTATCACGTGGGTCCCACAACTGCCAGCTTCCTCAGTAGGATCATTGGAAGGACGCGGTTTCTTCTAGGTTTAGGCATCTGCCTCCTGATAACGTGCCACCAGGCTTGCCCTCCTCTTCCTTTCATGAATGTAATCCTATGTGTCTCTGGGTATGTGAGGTGCATATCCCAATATATGTTCTCCTTCCTTGGTAATTCAGTCCCTTAAAGAGGAACCTCACCCTCCCCTCTTCATTTTTTTTCAAGCCCTCTTAGTAGATACCGGGTTGTTCTTAATTGAGAACCTTACCCACCCAGCAGATCCAGCATTGTCTTGCCTTCTCCTCCCCCTTTCATGAATGTAAGCCTATGCCTCCTGGAATATCTGATCTGCAAGCTCACATACTAGATGCTGGGTTGTCCTTAATTCAATTACTGACCCACCCAGCAGATCCAGCATTGTCTTGCCTTCTCCTCGTCAGCATTGTCAGGCCTGTCCTCCACCTCCTTTCATGAATGTAAGGCTATGCCTCCTAGAATATGTGATGTGCAAGCTCACTTACTAGATGCTGGGTTGTCCTTAATTCAACTACTGACCCACCCTGCAGATACAGCGTTGTCCTGCTGTGATCCACTTCTCCACTGTTATCACACGGGTCCCACTCTGCCAGCTTCCTCAGTAGGATCATTGGAAGGGCACAGTTTCTTCTAGGTTTACGCATCTGCCTCCTGATAACGTGCCACCACCAGGCTTGCCCTCCTCTTCCTTTCATGAATGTAGTCCTATGCCTATGTGAGGCGCATATCCCAGGAGGCTTTTGGTTTGCCACACGTCATTCTCACTAAACAAAAAAGGAAATAAATTGGGATTTTAATATCGCGGAGAAGAAGGAGGGTTGGAGAGGAGGAAATTCCAGTTTCAGGCTAAAGCTGGCCTTGCACCCAGGCCTTTTTTTCAGCGGGAACACGGGGGAACGCAGTGCCGGAACCTCCAGCACTGAATGTATGTACTGGCAAGGGGTGCTGGAGGGTCTATTGTTGCTGGCTTCTGGGATATCTATTGTCACTGGTGGGGGATCGGTTTTTGTGTGGGGGTCTATTGTTACTGGGTAAGTCTACTGTTGCTGGTGGGGGGGGGTCTTATCTTGCAGGAGGGTTAATTGTTGCTGGGTTGGATCTACTGTGGAGGGAGAGGTCTATTGTTAATGGCTGCTGAAGGGTCTATTGTTGCTCGGGTGGTACTTTGTTGTGGAGGGGTCCATTGTTGCTTGGGGAAAGTCTTTTGCTGTGTGGGGGACCTGTTGTTGCTGGGGGGTCCTTTGTTTCTGGGGTGGAGTCTATTGTTGCTCATTGCAAGGGATCTGTTTTACTATCTTTCTTGTTTTCTTTAACAAATTTCATAGAAATTACTGAGTAGCCCAAAATACTCGATTTTGTATTCTCAGAAAGGTGGTGTACTGGGAGGTGGGTACGGGGTGAAATCAAGGGATGGTGCTCAGAGACGGGTAGGGGGCGGAGACGAAGGGTGACTCGGAAGGGTGGAGTTCATGCACCTGTTCCCTGAGAAAAAAAAGCCCTGCTTGCACCTATAGAATTTTGCTAGAAAATTTTTGCCTTCTGAACATTTTTTGATTATCTAATGCCCCGTACACACGATCGGATTTTCCGCCAACAAAACCGTGGATTTTTGTTCGAAGGTTGTTAGCTCAAACTTGCCTTGCATACACACGGTCACACAAATGTTGGCCAACAATTACGAACGTGGGAACGTGGTGACGTACAAGACGTACGACGAGCCGAGAAAAATGAAGTTCAATAGCCAGTGCGGCTCCTTCTGCTTGATTCCGAGCATGCGTGAACTTTTGTGCGACGGACTTGTGTCCAGACGACTGTAATTTCCGGCAACAAAGATTTGTTGACGGAAAATTTGAGAACCTGCTAGAAAACATTTGTTGGAGGAAAGTCCAACAGCAAATGTTCAATGGAGCGTACACTTGGTCGGACTTTCCGACAACAAGCTCACATCCAACGTTTCCCGTCTGAAAGTCCAACTGTGTGTACGCGGCATAAGAGTTAAAGAGGATAATTGGACCACTGGTTTCCATTAGAGCAACCAAAAAAAAGAATCAAAGAATAGCATCTAATGGAAGTGAACAAATTAATAATCGCTGAATTCGCTCCCAGCTGAGAAAAATCAGAACTAGTCTTATGTGCTTGCCCTTGTCAACGGTAATCTGAAGTAGAACGTTTATTCTACAAGAATCAAGACTTTGGCAAGATGTCAGAATTAGTGAGCCCATGAAGGCGCCATCCAATGGTTCGGATGAGTCATTTTTATACTTTCTCTTTCAAACGCTAGAACAAAATTCAACCGGCGTAAGGCCAGCATTCTTCTTTTACATATGAATTCAGAATTTAGCTCTGCTATTGAGGAAGCCCGTTCTTCGTGTCAGTGGTAGACTTTCAAAGTACAATCCCCTAGGAAATTTAGAAACGGATGATGGAGAACCGGAACAGTTGTGAGAAAAGCTATCATGCGGGGTTTACTGCTTCTACTTTTTTTAAAAACACAGTATGACCACTTTAGGAGATAGAATAGAGTGCTTTTCTCTCTGTACCGGGTATAAAAAAAAAACAGCCTATAGCCATGTAATATGAATAATCGTAAAACCTTCTATACATATTACAAGGCTGGTAATCACCATCTCAGCTTGTCATGAATGCTAGAAAACTATTATACCTATTTTCATGCCTGTTTCTCTTACACCTTTAAACAAAACCTCTCATTATGTAGACTTAAGGCATTTTACAGAAGAGCATGCTAGTATTTCTCAGCACGATTTGCTGCACGCTATACTTATGGCTTCTACGGAACCGAACAGCATCCATCTTGTTTACAGGTTATTCCTGGCTCTTTCTGTCATGTCTGAAATAAATGAAAGTCGGCGCATCCTGATTAAACACTAACCATTCTTGCATGTAGCTTTTACAACAAAAGCTATTTTTTTACATCCTTTCAGGAAATCACTGTTCAATCAAAGAGAATTTGATTGTCAACATCAAGCTCTGTTCTTAAAGCAAATCCGTCACTTCCTAAACAAAATTGAAAGATTGATGGTGGAGCTTTAGACTCAAAGGTAATTAAATAAGAATAATCAGGTGTAGTCTTCAAAGAGTCAGCAATCTATCATATGAGGTAGCCCTATGGGTCTATGGACTTATGGCTCGAATTGGGTCCTTGAACGCATGGCCTCGGAATTATAACTTATGGCTTGGTCCTCGAACGTATGGATTTTGGCTGGGTCCTTGGACTTATGGTTTACACAGAACCAAGCAACATCTATTTTGTTTATGGGTTATTCCTGGCACATCATATGGGGTAGCCCTATAGGTCCTTGGACCTATTACTCGAACTGGGTCGTTGGACTTATGGCCTCGAACTTATCACCAATGACTGGGTCCTTGAACTTATGGCTTTTGAATGGGTCCTTGAGCTTATGGCTTATGGCTGGGTCCTCGAACTGATGGCTTATGGCTGGGTCCTCGAACTGATGGCTTATGGCTGGGTCCTTGAGCTTATGGCTGGGTCCTTGAGCTTATGGCTGGGTCCTCAAACTGATGGCCTTTGGCTGGTTCCTTGAGCATATGGCTTATGGCTGGGTCCTCGTACTGATGGCTTATGGCTGGGTCCTTGAGCTTATGGCTGGGTCCTCGAAGGAATGGCCTATGGCTGGTTCCTTGAGCGTATGGTTAATGGTTGGGTCCTCAAACTGATGGCTTATGGATGGGTCCTTGAGCTTATGGCTGGGTCCTCAAACTGATGGCTTATGGCTGGGCCCGTGAACTTTTGGCCTCAGACTTATGGCTTCTATAGAACTGAACAACATCTATCTTGTTTATGGTAATAGGTACTTGTGCGCACACCAAAATATTAAATATTAAAAAGCCAACAATAAAAATAAATACCTTAAAAAACGTCAAAATAAGACAAAAATAGCAGCCACAAATAATAGTGTTCACACACCTAAAGACAATTGCTAAAAAAGGGGGGTAAATCTGCGGCGCTAATTTAAATAAATAATGTAAAACCACCAAACCATACCAAGAGGTAATAAAGCCAGATCTCCAGGTATCGATATTGTCTAAGAGAGAGGCGGATCTTTTCGGCTGCAGCTTGTCTCTCCGATCACGGCCGGGATCGTTGAGCTGAGAGCAGCCTGAGAGTTTTTTGTGTTACCCTGTTTTCTATGTAAGTGGAATATTGCTGAAATAAATATTGAAATTACTTGCTACACTATGGAGCCCTTTCCTTTCTTTTGAGCTGAACCTGAAAGCAGCATTCTGGAGACCCCTGGTAACAAGGAGACTGGGAAGCCGGTGTTTCATCTGATACATGTTAAATAGGCTGTGATCGTTCAGCCGGGAGGTGAGAGGCTGGGGGAACCGCTACCATTACACACTATATCTATCACTAAATATCTTTGGAACAACTTTGTTTGGCACGTTTTTTTCAATTATTTGTCACAATGGAGATCTTATCTTCTATGGGACTTTTTTGAGACTGTTTATTTATATCACTTTTTTCCTAAATATTCATTCATTTACACTCTGTGTGATCACATATGTTGCAAATATTTTTTCACTTGATACTTTTATTGATTGATTAGTTTCCTTTTTTTGGATGGGACGTTTTGGAGAACGTTTTTATTTAAATTTATTATTATTCATGTACACCCTGTGACATCACTTATGTTGCAATTTATGGTCTATTTTTTCATTGGACACTTTTAGTCACTTTTATTTATAGTTTTGGTATTATTAGATCGTGATCTTTATTTATGCTGTGTTAACCATACTTATTGTTTCACTAGTCATTTTTTATCCAATTACTTATTTTTTGATTGCTGCACTAATTATCACAATTGCAGATATTTTATAAGGATATGTTTTAATTTGGATTTATTTATTTGAGTAGTGGTTTGAAGATCTTTTTAAGCTGTGGAGTCTGTGGTTATATATATTATTTTTTTCAATATTTTTTTCACTGTTTATTCATTTCAGTGGACTTTTTATTTTATTTTATTTATGTACATCTATATGGGCTATATAGAAACAGCGACCCATTATTCCCATTCTGTGTAATTATATAGTTTTGTTTTAGTCATTTCATTTTTTGATGCAATACTGGCTTTCTGTGACCTTTGATTGCACAAATTAGTGGAAGATCAAGCAATTAGACAATATCGATACCTGGAGATCTGGCTTTATTACCTCTTGGTATGGTTTGGTGGTTTTACATTATTTATTTAAATTAGCGCCGCAGATTTACCCCCCTTTTTTAGCAATTATCTTGTTTATGGGTTATTCCTGGCACATACTATCATGTGCGGTAGCCCTATGGGTCCTTGGACCTATGGCTAGAACTGGGTTCTTGGACTTATGGCCTCGGACTTATAACCTATGACTGGGTCCTTGAACTAATGGCTTTTGAATGGGTTCTTGAGCTTATGGCTGGGTCCTCAGATTGATGGCTTATGGCTGGTTCCTTGAGCATATGACTTAGGGCTGGGTCCTCGAACTTATGGCTTATGGCTGGGTCCCTGAGCTTATGGCTGGGTCCTCAAACTGATGGCTTATGGCTGGGTCCTTAAACTGATGGCCTATGGCTGGGTCCTTGAACTTTTGGTCTCAGACTTATGGCTTCTATAGAACTGAACAACATCCATCTTGTTTACGGGTTATTCCTGGCACATTCTGAAGGTGGAACCTTATTATAACACATAGAAAAACTCTATTCATAAAGAGACTCTGCCACTTCCTATACAATATCTAAAATGAGCGTTGATGGAGCCTTGAACCCAAAGGTAAGTAAGTAGGTATAATTAGGGCTGGGGTTTATGGTCATGTGACCGCCGTGATTGGCTGTCATGGTGGTCACATGATCTGAAAGCTCCCAATCGCAAGCAGCGTTCGTGAGCTTTCCGTTAGCCGCCGGTAACTGTACCGGGAGCACGCAGGGCGTGCGCTCTCAGTACAGCTGCATTTGCTCTAATGAATGCTCAACGCCAATGTTCACCCACCAAGAGGTCGCATATTTGCTTGCGGCCGGTGCCAAAGGGCTAAGAGGCTGCACTCTACCACAAGGGGCATACCTATGGGTCCTTAAAGCAGTCCAAAGTGAATGTAAAGGATGAGAGAGACACAAGTTTGTGATAAGTCCAATATAAATATATTAATCTTGATAAAAGATAAGAAGGTAAAAGCCAACACATTTCCGGGGAGCTCACAACCCCTTCTCCATCAGGTCTTGAATGCTGGTGGTGGTACGAGTAGATACTGGACAATGAATGCAAAGAGTCAAGGATGAGGACGAGTGTGGATGCCAGTCTGTCAAATGAAATCCAAGGAACTTCTCTCCACAGTAGAAGATTCTATATACTTATCGCTCTGGTGGGTCGAACTTGAACTCCTCTGCCTTTAAACACTAAAACCTCTAACACAACCTTCAGTATTCAACAAATCTGGAAACTGTCAAATGAATGTACCCCCTGCCACACACATTGGCTCCTCCCATTACTCACACCTCAATATAATATACATTAGTGTTATATTGGTAGGGGGAACCATTGAGTTTTTCAGTACAGAAGACTTGGCAAGAGGATTTAGCAATTGAATTCTGTTGGGTTTGGACTTGCCACCCCCCAGAGAGACAATTATTTAGTCTTCTAATTCCAAGGAGGAAATATTTACATTATGTTTAAGGAAGATGAAAACAAGTAAAAACAGCGTTTTCCACCTGCCGCAGCCCCCTGCTTGCTTAAGTGAATAAATTGGCACATATCTGTTGAGCAACAGCTTTCTCTCCAATTTCTGTTGTCCTCATTACTGTTGACAAGTTCATTCTCGCA
Organism: Aquarana catesbeiana; assembly: GCF_042186555.1. Classification (NCBI taxonomy): domain Eukaryota; kingdom Metazoa; phylum Chordata; class Amphibia; order Anura; family Ranidae; genus Aquarana; species Aquarana catesbeiana. Next base: position 278,912,782 of record NC_133334.1, read on the forward strand.
AACATTGTGTTACTGTATCATTACTATACATTATCTTAGCTTTTGATAGCCTTGTCTAGGGGATAATTGCACTTCTGACATCTTAATTAGTTTCGGTGACCTACTGTAGCGGGTAGCAGCCAATGCTCTGGCAGTTCCGCTCTCGTTCCGTGACTACAGCAATCAATCTACTGGCTTGTCCTCAATTCTAAGTTTGCAAGGTCACCGGCAGATCTGAACACAATGCCTTTTATTCTCTCTTTCTACTGCATAAATGTTTCCGTGAACGTGGAATGTAATTGGAGAAAATTCTATCTCAAGCACAAGACAAAAAAAAAACAACACAAAGCAAAAAAATAATCTGATAGGGGTTTTAGCCCTTCCATAATACCCTTGTCAGGACCCCAGTATGGGCCTGTGACCTCTGCTGTGTCTGGCGATGTCTCTTCTTGCTGAGCCACTTGAGATGCTGGATAGCTCCCTGGAGAATTCCTCGAATGATTTTGCCTTGAACCTTGTTTTTCTTGAACCTTGAACTCTTTTCTCCTCCCATGAACTTCCTGATTTATACCATGTCTCTGCACTTGCTGTTTAACAGATTATTGTGTTCTCTCCAGCTAATATCTCGCTCTTGTCACTCCTATTGCCATTTGTATTTTTGCTACCACTCATTATCAACCTTTGGCTTGTTCCTCGACCACGCCTCTGCTGGATCCCAACACGCAACCACCCGTTACCGACCTTTTGTTGTTCCTCGACTTCACTTCCGCTGGATCCCAACCTGCAACAACCCATTACTGACCTTTGGCTTGTTCCTCGACCACACTTCTGCTGGATCACAACCTGCAACCACCCATTACTGACCTTTGGCTTATTCCACGATCACACTTCTGCTGGATCACAACCTACAACCACCCATTACTGACCTTTGGCTTGTTCCTCGACCACACTTCCGCTGGATCCCAACCTGCAACCACCCATTACTGACCTTTGGCTTGTTCTTCGACCACACTTCTGCTGGATCACAACCTGCAACCACCCATTACTGACCTTTGACTTGTTCCTCGACCACACTTCTGCTGGATCACAACCTGCAACCACCCATTACTGACCTTTGGCTTGTTCCTCGACCACACGTCTGCTGGATCACAACCTGCAACCACCCATTACTGACCTTTGACTTGTTCCTCGACCACACTTCTGCTGGATCACAACCTGCAACCACCCATTACTGACCTTTGGCTTATTCCTCGACCACACTTCTGCTGGATCACAACCTGCAACCACCCATTACTGACCTTTGGCTTATTCCTCGATCACACTTCTGCTGGATCACAACCTGCAACCACCCATTACTGACCTTTGGCTTATTCCTCGACCACACTTCTGCTGGATCACAACCTGCAACCACCCATTACTGACCTTTGGCTTGTTCCTCGACCACACTTCTGCTGGATCACAACCTGCAACCACCCATTACTGACCTTTGGCTTGTTCCTTGACCACACGTCTGCTGGATCACAAGCTGCAACCACCCATTACTGACCTTTGGCTTGCTTACTGACTATGCTTCTGCTTGACCCCTACCTGCTATATCTGCTACTGGACCATGTCTTGCTCACCTCCTGGTGACTGCAACCTGGTGTCCACACAAATCAAAACCCATCCCCACCTTTAGGAGCTCTGGTGAACACCAGTTAGTACTTAGACCCCTGTACCTCAGATGAGCCTGCATCATCTGCAAGGATGACCTGCTTGTTCACTTATCCAACTGGTCAGTGAGAGACTCTCTACTGCTATAGCTACTGGTCTCTGAGTCTGACAACCCTCTATTCTAAAACTTAAAAAAAAAGTTTTGGGTATGCATACAATTCAAATCCCACCTCCTGTTTCTAAAGTCCCCATTGCCTCCCAGCTTCCTTCATCCAAATTTCTGCCTAATGTTTATTTTTTTGATCTTCTTCTTCTTCTTCCAGTGGTGGGCAGGCTTGAATGCTGCAGAAATTGGCACTGTCATTAGTGCCTGTCTGTGCGGTATTCTCCTGTAAGTCAAGAGCACGTAAAGCCACACCCCTGAGGGGCCTGTCCTTGATTCCTTGGACTCATTTGAAGGGGTTGTAATGATGTTGGATGTCAAGGAACAAGTTAAAGAATGCTTAGTAGACCATGAAGTAGTGGGTCTGTAGGAAACAGCACTGGAGATTGTGTGAAAAGGGTGGCTTTTTTAATGTATTTATTTTTTAAAGGATATCTAAAGCCAGAGCTTTATTTTGTAGTTTTGGATAGAGTAGGGAATTGTTTAAACCCCTTAACAGGTACTATAGTGTATTATCACTGAAAACATTCATTGGTAAACATTAGGCATGTATAAAACTATTAGTATCCTATTTACAGTGCCTTGAAAAAGTATTCATACCCCTTAACATTTTCCACATTTGGTCATGTTACAACCAAAAAAACGTAAATGTATTTTATTGGGATTTTATGTGATAGACCAACACAAGGTGGCACAAAATTGTGAAGTGGAAGGAAAATGATAAATGGTTTTCAACATTTTTTACAAATAAATATGTGAAAAGTGTGGGGGGGGGGGCATTTGTATGGTGCCCCCCGGAGTCAATACTTTGTAGAACCCCCTTTCTCTACAAGTCTTTTGGGGATGTCTCTACCAGCTTTGCACATCTAGAGAGGGACATTTTTGCCCATTCTTCTTTGCAAAATATCTCAAGCTCTGTCAGATTGGATGGAGAGCGTCTGTGAACAGCAATTTTCAAGTCTTGCCACAGATTCTCAATGTGATTTAGGTCTGGACTGTGACTGGGCCATTCTAACACATGAATATACTTTGATCTAAACCATTCCATTGTAGCTCTGGCTGGATGTTTCGGATCGTTGTCCTGCTGGAAGGTGAGCTTCCGCACCAGTATCAAGTCTTTTGCAGACTCTAAAGCCGCGTACACACGAGCGGAATGTCCAACAGAAAAAGTCAGACGGAAGCTTTTCATCGTTTATTCCGATCGTGTGCATGGCTCATCGGACTTTTTTTTTCAAAAATTCTGATGGACCTAGAAATGGAACATGTTCTAAATATTTCCGACTGAACCAATTCCTATCGGGAAAACCGATCATCTGTATGCTGTTCCGAAGGACCAAAAATGACGCATGTTCTGAAGCAAGTAGGAGATGGAAGCTATTGGCTACTGGCTATTGAACTTCCTTTTCCAGTCCCGTCGTACGTGCTGTACGTCACCGCGTTCTGGGCGGTCAGACTTTGGTCGGACTTTGGTTTGACCGTGTGTAGGCAAGATCGCTGGAATGGAATTCCGTCGGAGTTCTGTCGGAGAAACCTTCGGAGTTTATTCCAACGCCAAAACCAGTCGTGTGTACGCGGCATAACAGGTTTTCTTCTAAGATTGTCCTGTATTTGTCTCCATCCATCTTCCATCAACCATCAACTCTGACCAGCTTCCCTGTCCCTGCTGAAGAAAAGCATCCCCACCACATGATGCTGCCACCACCATGTTTCACGGTGGGGATGGTGTGTTCAGGGTGATGTGCAGTGTTAGTTTTCCTCCACAAATAGCATTTTGCTTTTAGGCCAAAAAGTTCATTTTTGGTCTCATCTGACCAGAGCACCTTCTTCCACATGTTTGCTGTGTCCTCCACATGGCTTCTCACAAACTACAAACAGGACTTCTTATGACTTTCTTTCACCAATGTCTTTCTTCTTGTCACTCTTCCATAAAGGGCAGATTTGTGGAGAACACGACTAATAGTTGTCCTGTGGACAGATTCTCCCACCTGAGCTGTGGATCTCTGCAGCTCCTCCAGAGTTACCATGGACCTCTTGGCTCTTCTCTGATGAATGCTCTCCTTGCCGGGCCGGTCAGTTTAGGTGGATGGCCATGTCTTGGTAGGTTTGCAGTTGTGCCATACTCTTTCCATTTTCTGATGATGGATTGAACAGAGCTCCGTGAGATGTTCAAAGCTTGGGAGATTTTTTTATAACCTAACCCTGCTTTATACTTCTCCACAACTTTATCCCTGACCTGTCTGGTGTGTTCCTTGGCCTTCATGATGCTGTTTGTTCTCTAAGGTTCTCTAACAAACCTCTGAGGGTTTCACAGAACAGCTGTATTTATACTGAGATTAAATGACACACAGGTGGACTTTATTTACTAATTAGGTGACTTCTGATAACAATTTTTTCACTAGATTTTAGTTAGAGATATCACAGTAAAGGGGGCTCAATACAAATGCCCCCCCCACACTTTTCACATATTTATTTATTTTTTTAAATTGAAAAACCTTTATCATTTTCCTTCCACTTCACAATTATGTGCCACTTTGTGTTGGTCTATCACTTAAAATCCCACTAAAAGACATTTATGTTTTTGGTTGTAACGTCACAAAATGTGGGAAATTTCAAGGGGTATAAATACTTTTTCAAGGCACTGTAAAGGGCATGTACACCTCATCAGTGATTTTCTCCCATTTAATTCCTTTTGGTCTGTTAACTATACTATTGAAAGCATTTTGTTTGATTTAAAAAAAAAAAAAAAAAAGTTGATCCTGCCAGAAATCTTGTGAGCTGATAGTTTCCTGAGGACTGTCTGTGAGGAATACACAACCCCTATCCTGTATCCTGAGGGCTACCCTATCCCACTCTGATTACTACAGGACCCTAATTCTGACTCATGAGGGCTACATTATGAAGACTACAGGACCCCTATCCTGTATCCTGAAGGCTACATCCTGAGAACTAACCTATCCTATTCTAAGGACTACATGACCCCTATCCTGTAGGCTACATCTTACATCTTGTAGACTACCTTATCCCATTCTGAGGACTACAGGATATCCCAAGAAATACCCTGTCCCATCCTGAGGACTACAGGGCCCCTAACCTGTATCCTGAAGGCTACATCCTACAACCTGATGACTACCGTTTCCCGTTCTATAGACTACAGGACCCCTATCCTATATCCTAAAGGCTACATCCTACATCCTGAGGACTAGCCTATCCCATTCTGAGGACTACAGGACCCCTATCCTGTATCCTAAAGGTTATATCCTATGTCCTGAGGACCATCCTATCCCATTCTAAGGGCTACATAACCCCTATCCTGGTATCAGGTACTCCTATACTCCATCCCATTCTGAGGACTACAGAACCCCTATCCTGTACCATTAGGGCTACATCTAACATCCTGAAGACTACCTTATCTCACTCTGAGGACTACAGGACCCCTATCCTGCATCCCCTAAGGGCTACATCCTATGTCCTGAGGACCACCCTATCCCATTCTAAGGACTACATGACTCCTATCCTGGTATCAGGTACTCCTATACTCCATCCCATTCTGAGGACTACAGAACCCCTATTCTGTATTGTTAGGGCTACATCTAACATCCTGAAGACTACCTTATCTCACTCTGAGGACTACAGGACCCCTATCCTGCATCCCCTAAGGGCTACATCCTATGTCCTGAGGACCACCCTATACCATTCTAAGGACTACATGATCCCTATCCTGTAGGCTACATCTTACATCCTGAGGACTACCTTATCCAATTCTGAGGACTTCAGGATATCCTGAGGAATACCCCATCCTACCCTGAGGACTACAGGACTCCTGTCTATGGATTACTATTTATGAGTGCTACAGAACACCATCCCTCTGGGTTATGGAGAAGATATAGGGTTTCCGCTGTCCTGATGTCCGGATGTCTCACCTTGGGTTTAGATACAGTTTAATTCTACAGGGATAAGACTTTAAATATGCATGGTTTGGAGATGGGGGGGCTTTGCAAACATCCCAACCTGTACGGTACGTGTGAAAAAAAGGAAAATTAATTTGGCCTTCTGAGAAACAAACCGGGTGACAGAACCCCACAGTGAAAGGGTTAATAACTTTTACAAACTCATTTATTTATGACCGTTTTTTATGATACCTGAAGCTCTCCTTTACATTTGTTGTTGTTTTGTATTCAACCCAAATCAGCGCTCCTCCCTGCGACTATCAGACCATCGTACATTGTTCATAAACTAATTTGAAGTTTCACAAACAGCACGATGCAGATAGAGGCCTTTAATAATCATGCAATGTGATTAAATCTCGAGGGGGGAAAGAAAATAAATTGGTTTATCTTGTTGGTAAGCCAACTTTTTTTTGTATTAGTCACCTTCCCAAGGACGTACAGAAGCACAAAGTTGCAAGTGCTAATAATTGAATTTAATGTAAATCAGGCACAGTGAGTCACACTGGGTTTTCGAAATTTACTTTTTTTTTTTTACAGAAAATACTTTTTTGAGTTATATTAGATCAGGGGTCTCCAAACTTAATAAACAAAAGACCAGTTTATTATCTTTCAGACTTTTGAGGGGCCAGCCAGTCTTTGAGATGGTCAGCTTGGTGGTGATAAGAGAAGGACAGGAACTTATCTTTGGTATGGCGTACTCTCCTCAGTGCAGTCAACTTTTTGGGACCTAGTAGTCATGGATCAGAATTTGTCTGTGGTTAGGTGGAGATAGTTCCTGAGGTGGTATGGAGCTTATGGGGGCCCTTCGTATAGATTTGGTCCCACAGAAATATGAATCTGGGACCTTCAACACTAATCCTTATTAAATGATTGTATTGTTATTAGGATTGTTTTTTTTAATATGTAAAACAAGGCTGCTATGGCCATATGGCCAAAAGCTGGTATGGACTGGTTTCTTTGGTTTAGGGCAGGGTTTCTCAACCAGGGTTCCTACAGAGGGTGCTAGGGGTTCCTTAAGCAATGAGCAATTTCTGCCTCTCAAATAAGTTTCCACTGACACCATTGATCTTTTTAGCTATCTGTAAGGGGGTAATTCTTCCTAATAACCACAAGTGTAAGGAACATTCTTCTCACTGATCACCAATGTAAGGAACATTCTTCCCACTGATCACCAATGTAAGAAACATTCTTCTCACTGATCACCAATGTAAGGAACATTCTTCTCACTGATCACCAATGTAAGGGACATTCTTCTCACTGATCACCAATGTAAGGAACATTCTTCTCACTGATCACCAATGTAAGGAACATTCTTCTCACTGATCACCAATGTAAGGAACATTCTTCCCACTGATCAGCAATGTAAGGAACATTCTTTTCACTGATCACCAATGTAAGGAACATTCTTCCCACTGATCACCAATGTAAGGAACATTCTTCCCACTGATCACCAATGTAAGGAACATTCTTCGTTCTCACTGATCACCATTGTAAGGAGCATTCTTCTCACTAATCACCAATGTAAGGAACATTCTTCTCACTGATCACCAATGTAAGGACCATTCTTCTCACTGATCACCAATGTAAGGAACATTCTTCTCACTGATCACCAATGTAAGGAACATTCTTCTCACTGATCACCAATGTAAGGGACATTCTTCTCACTGATCACCAATGTAAGGAACATTCTTCTCACTGATCACCAATGTAAGGGACATTCTTCTCACTGATCACCAATGTAAGGAACATTCTTCTCACTGATCACCAATGTAAGGAACATTCTTCTCACTGATCACCAATGTAAGGAACATTCTTCGTTCTCACTGATCACCAATGTAAGGAGCATTCTTCTCACTAATCACCAATGTAAGGAACATTCTTCTCAATGATCACCAATGTAAGGACCATTCTTCTCACTGATCACCAATGTAAGGAACATTCTTCTCACTGATCACCAATGTAAGGAACATTCTTCTCACTGATCACCAATGTAAGGGACATTCTTCTCACTGATCACCAATGTAAGGAACATTCTTCTCACTGATCACCAATGTAAGGAACATTCTTCTCACTGATCACCAATGTAAGAAACATTCTTCTCACTGATCACCAATGTAAGGAACATTCTTCTCACTGATCACCAATGTAAGGAACATTCTTCCCACTGATCACCAATGTAAGGAACATTCTTCTCACTGATCACCAATGTAAGGAACATTCTTCTCACTGATCACCAATGTAAGGAGCATTCTTCTCACTGATCACCAATGTAAGGAACATTCTTCTCACTGATCACCAATGTAAGGAACATTCTTCTCACTGATCACAAATGTAAGGAGCATTCTTCTCACTGATCACCAATGTAAGGAACATTCTTCTCACTGATCACCAATGTAAGGAACATTCTTCTCACTGATCACCAATGTAAGGAGCATTCTTCCCACTGATCACCAATGTACCTTGGTGTCCTTCACTAAGGTCTGTAATTTGGAAAATGTCCACCACAGCCTTGGTCCGTGCCTATCTCAAGTATGTGTGTAAAAAAAAAAATGTTTATTATCCTTTGTAAATGGGGGGGTAACAATTTCTGTGTGAGACCATCCCTTTAACCCCCCTTATTACAAATAAAGCCCGGTGTCATGTGCAGCAGCTTCTCCAACCCTCAAATCACGGTAAGCTGCTCGTAATTTAAACCTTTTTTTTTCATGTTCCATCGTTAACGATGATTGCCCACCATGCAATCGGTAATGAGATAGGCGTTTAGCGTAAAAGAAGCGTTGGGTGAGGAATGGAGAACACAACCGCAGTCTGCGGGAACGTAATTGAAAGAAAGCCGGCCTTTCCTATGTGTCCTCTCACAGATTACTTCAACCTGCGGCTGGCGTACAATCAGCGGCGGGTTTTATTTTATTTCGCCTTGTGGGCTCGTCTGTTTTGCTATCCTTGTGGTTGCAAGGACGGCGGTGTTTTCCTTGCGTAGATTAAATGAATGGTATTGTTTTATCTGTGGGGTGTAACAAGTTGCATAACGGTTGACCCGTAGAAGAGAGAGTTCAATGGAGAAGACCGTGAGGAAGCGTCAATGCATGCAGGGGATACCTTTTAGCACAACTCCACCGCGCCCCCCCATTTCCATGGACCATGAAGCACAAATAATTGGTTAAATCCACAGGTGATTTTTTGCTACTTTTTTATACTGGCTTTTCAAAATAACAAAGGTAATAATTGGATGAGAGGTTGAGCATGATGTAACTCATTTGATAGTTTTTTTATGTATTCTGTACATCAGAACAAAAAGATGAACTATTGAGGTGGCAAGAGGGACAGAGCGGTTTTATACCACATGAGGAACAGTTGGGAGCTATGTTAATTTTGTGCAGAGGTAAAAAAAAATTAATTACCCAATTGGTGGCCCAGGGTCAGGTGTGGTGGTATAGTGTGTATATATATATATATACTATATTACCAAAATTATTGGGACGCATGCCTTTACATGCACAGGAATTTTATTGGCATCCCAGTCTTAGTCCGTAAGGTTCAATATTGAGTTGGCCCACCCTTTGCCAGCTATAACAGCTTCGTCTCTTCTGGGAAGGCTGTCCACAAGGTTTAGGAGGGTGTCTATGGGAATGTTTGACCATTCTTTCAGAAGAGCATTTGTGAGGTCAGGCACTGATGTTGGACAAGAAGGCCTGGCTCGCAGTCTCCACTCTAATTAATCCCAAAGGTGTTCTATTGGGTTGAGGTCAGGGCTTTCTGCAGGCCAGTCAAGTTCCTCCACTTCAAACTCGCTCATCCACGTCTTTATGAACCTTGCTTTGTGCACCGGTGCGCAGTCATGTTGGAACAGGAAGGGGCCGTCCCCCAAACTGTTCCCACAAAGTTGGGAGCATGAAATTATCCAAAATGTCTTGGTATGCTGACACCTTAAGCGTTCCCTTCACTGGAACTAAGGGGCCAAGCCCAACCCCTAAAAAACAACCCCACACCATAATCCCCCCTCCACCAAATGATTTGGACCAGTGCACAAAGCAAGGTCCATAAAGACATGGATGAGCGAGTTTGGGGTGGGGGAACTTTGATTGGCCTGGTCAAGTTCCTTCATCCCAAACTCGCTCGTTGATGTCTTTATGGACCTTGATTTGTGCACTGGTCCAAGTCATTTGGTGGAGGGGAGATTATGGTGTGGGGCTGTTTTTTAGGGGTTGACTTCAACCTGATAGAACACCTTTGGGAATAATTATAGCGGAGACTGCGAGCCAGGCCTTCTCATCCAAAATCAGTGCCCGACCTCACAAATGCCCTTCTGGAAGAATGGCCAAACATTCCCATAGACACACTCCTAAACCTTGTGGACGGCCTTCCCATAAGAGTTGAAGCTGTTATAGCTGCAAAAGGTGGGCCAATTCAATATTGAACCCTACGGACCAAGACTGGGATGCCATTAAAGTTCATGTGCGTGTAAAGGCAGGCGTCCCAATACTTTTGACAATATGGTGTACAGATATATATAATGTTTGGGGGTTCTAAGTAATTTTCGAGCAGAAAATACTGATTTTTAAATATAAACAAAAAGTGTCAGAAAAGGCCTTGGTCTTTAAGTGGATATTGTTGCTCTATGACAGCCGTTCTCAACCAGAGTTCTCTGGATCTCTAGGGATCTCTAGGGTTCCTCCTGAGGTTTTATGGGGTTCCTTGAACAATGAACAATTGCTGCTTCTCAGATATGTAATCATTGATACCAATGATTTTATTAGCTATCTGTAATAGAAGCATTCCCCCCACTAACCACCAATGGAAAAACATTCTTCCCATTGACCACCACACTAAAGCACCATGGATTGTAGATTATTTATGGGGTTCCCTGAGACCTGATCGTTATTTCAAGGGTTCCTTTGTGTTTAAAAGGGTGGAGAAAGGCTGCTCTGTGGTGTAACATGTCATGAATTTATTCATGCAGACTTGTAAAGTTATTGAAACGTCCACTTTTAAAAAAAAAATGGTATCACATTGTGAAAGTTCTGAAACCTTTGAGGGGTTTGAAAGCTTTACGTTTTAAGTTCGTATTTCATTCTCAACCCCCAACAGCTTCAGTGAGTACAGCCAGATTCCGAATGTCTTCAAGCTAGTGGTGAAAGATGCAATTCTTTAGAGGCAGAAATGACATCAACATAGATCTTAGGGACTGAAAGCTTTTTGATATCTCCTTATATTTAGAAAGGAGCGTGACAGCTGATACGTGGAAGCCATGCCTCTGCTTTAATCCTCGGAAGAAGCAGAACGGGGTGTTTTGTCAGTTTCCTAGAAGGCTGAAAAAAAAAAGACCCCGCTGTTTGCAAACACTCTTCTGCATCCCAAAAGCGTTTGATTCTAAAACGGATCGCTTTGTTCCCACAGGTTCTCGCATTTGCCGTTGCACGAGATTTCGACTGCATCCCGGGATTCCAACAGAAGATATTTTACATAGAGCAGCCGCTGGAGTTCCTGGAAGACCAGCTCGTCTTAAATGGTAGGAACTCGTTGGTTGATTTTTTTTTGGGGGGGTGCTCCAGGCAAGGGGCGCACAATCTTTCCGAGGCTGGGGCCAAACAAAGAGATATTTTTATCTGCAGCTCTATGGAACGTATGAGGTTTTTTTCTTTTATTAAGGTATGCATGTTCAGAACATTGGCAATCCATTTTATATTTAAGGTAGAGGCCTTGCCAAAGCTATTTTCTTTTGGTTTTGGGGGACGGTTTGGAGCGTTTTGCAAGTTGTTTTACTGCTGTCTCTCACTTTGCACCTCATTTCCTTTCCCGCTGATGGGGCTTCAATAATTTCTGATGGTTGATTCATTCTTCCTCCGAAGGGCAAGATGGAGTCCTCACTTGGGCAGAGAACACGGCAACCACCTCCCCTATTCCCTCATCCCGGTCAGCTCTGTGTAATCTGTAAAAAGCCACATGGTCGGTTATCCTTCCTGCCCCCAATTTCACTTCCTGTTAGGTGAACTTCCTGCCACTTCACTTCCTGTTTAAAGTGAAGTTCCACCCAAAAATGAAACTTCCCCTTTTCCGGTACCTCCCCCCCTCCGGTGTCACATTTGGCACCTTTCAAAGGGGAGCAGATACCTGTATAATACAGATATTATCTGTCAAAAGATCTGCAGCGATCCGCAGCGATCTACTACGCCATGTTCGGCCCCTCCCCTGTCCCCCCTGCTGTCTTCTGGGAGACACATGGGTCCCAGAAGACAGCAGGGACCAGTGAGCATGCGCAGCGTGACTCACGCATGCCCAGTATTGAACCAGGCTGTGAAGCCGCAAGGCTTCACTTCCTGATTTCCTTACTGAAGATGCCAGCGCCTGCACCCGGGAGCCAAGGGACAGATCGGCTTCGGGTGAGGACATCACGGGCACCCTGGACAGGTAAGTGTCCTAATATTAAAAGTCAGCAGCTGCAGTATTTGTAGATGCTGACTTTTAATTTTTTTTTTCACTCTGCTTTAACTACTTGCCTAACTGGGTGGAAAAATACGTCATTTGTTTGACGTTAAATACCGGGGTTATGGCTGCAGCTAGATGCCAAAACCACAGTATTTTCTTTTCCCTCAGGCACCAGACATTCAGATAAAAGTGATCCCCACAGCAGATTCACTGTGGGATCACTTTTAGAAGCGTCGGGAGGGGTCCCACCCAAAACCAGTTCCCGGTGGTTCCCAGGTTTACGTAACCGATCGCTGAGCCTGGGAACCATATCTTAAAGTGAACTAATACATATCTGGTGCTGGGGGTCTGCGAAGGCCACTCAAGTTCCTCCACACCAAACTCATAAAACTAAAACCATGTCTTTAGGGAGATGTTGGTTGAGAAGATCTGGCTCATTGCAATTCAACCCAAAGGTGTTCAGTAGGGATGATATCAGAGCTTTGTGAAGGCCACTCGAGTTCCTCCACACTAAACCCATAAAACCATGTCTTTATGGGAGATGTTGGTTGAGAAGACCTGGCTCATTCCAATTCATCCAAAAGGTGTTCAGTAGAGTTGAGGTCAGAGCTTTGTGAAGGCCACTTGAGTTCTTCCACATCAAACTCATAAAACCACGTCTTTAGTGAGATGTTGGTTTAGAAGATCTGGCTCATTCCAATTCATCCCAAAAGGTGTTCAGTAGGGTTGAGATCAGGGCTTTGTGAAGGCCACTCAAGTTCCTCCACACCAAACTCATAAAACTAAAACCATGTTTTTAGGGAGATGTTGGTTGAGAAGATCTGGCTCATTGCAATTCAACCCAAAGGTGTTCAGTAGGGATGATATCAGAGCTTTGTGAAGGCTACTCGAGTTCCTCCACACCAAACCCATAAAACCATGTCTTTATGGAGATGTTGGTTGAGAAGACCTGGCTCATTCCAATTCATCCAAAAGGTGTTCAGTAGGGTTGAGGTCAGGGCTTTGTGAAGGCCACTTGAGTTCCTCCACATCAAACTCATAAAACCACGTCTTTAGTGAGATGTTGGTTTAGAAGATCTGGCTCATTCCAATTCATCCCAAAAGGTGTTCAGTAGGGTTGAGATCAGGGCTTTGTGAAGGCCACTTGAGTTCCTCCACACCAAACCCATCAAACCACGTCTTTATGGACATGGCAGTGTACACAGGGGTGCAGTGCTACTGGAACAAAAAGAAAAAGCCTTCTCCAAACTAATAACAGCGCCAGCGGACAATTGTCTAAAATGTCATTGTATGATGTAGAAGCAATACCCTTCACGGAAACACCTGATTTCTATCATTTGCTGTACAGGCACTCTTTGTTTTCTGCTTTTGTTAAAATTATGATTTTAAGAACATTTTACCTTGAACAGAACAACTTTGAGGAATATAACCTCCAATCAAGGCAATTTATTTGCCTCCCGCTGAGTCACTGTCAAAAATCATGAATTTAGCCCCGTAATGAATAGCCGGATGAAGAGACGACATTTGTGGCCTTTTTGTTTTAAAGCACGAAATAATGGTGCTCGGTGTTTTGAATTACATAACGTATATTGAGCAATTCTCTTGAGATTGCCTTGAAAAAAGAGCGCTGCCTTTATATGATTATAGTAATTTTATTGAAATGCCATTGTCCACTCTCAGCCTAAGTTAGCCTTACTTTTATTATAAGCTGTTTATGAAAGGTTTTACAATAATGTACAAAGAGAGTTTTGCCGTTTTCATCACACGAGCTGAACAATGCAATGTGAGTGCCGATCTAGTCGGTTGGTTTCGAGATACAAGGCGGTGATGTGGTGACTGCAGATGACTTATTCTTGTTGTGGCAAAGTGAGAAAGAGTGAGGAGACTTTTCTGGGGGGCTTAGTCATGTGTCATGCATAGGAGACCTCTTGATAGGGGTGCTAGTATAGGGATCTCAAGGGGTGGCATTTATGTTGGTAGTATAGGGAGCTCCAGAGTTGGTATTTACATGGGATGCTTCAAGGGCTATATTTGTATAAGTAGTTGAGGGATCCTTCAGGATTTAGGGGGGGGCCAGATTGTGGTCAGTGGGAGTAGAAAATGGCCCATTCTTGGTGTCAGTGGAGAGAATAGTGCCCCATCATTGGTGTCAGTGGAGAGAATAGTGCCCCATCATTCGTGTCAGTGGGAGGAATAGTGTCCCATCATTGGCGTCAGTGGGAGGAATAGTGGCCCAGCATTGGTATCAGTGGGAGGAATATTGTCCCATCATTGGTGTCAGTGAGAGGAATAGTGTCCCATCATTGGTGTCAGTAGAAGGAATAGTGTCCCATCATTGGTGTCAGTGGGAGGAATAGTGTCCCATCATTGGTGTCAGTGGGAGGAATAGTGTACCATCATTGGTGTCAGTAGAAGGAATAGTGCCCCATCATTGGTGTCAGTGGGAGGAATAGTGTCCCATCATTGGTGTCAGTGGGAGGAATAGTGTCCCATCCTTGGTGTTCAGTGGAAGGAATAGTGCCCCATCATTGGTGTCAATGGGAGGAATAGTGTCCCATCATTGGTATCAGTGGGAGGAATAGTGCCCCATCACTGGTATCAGTGGGAGGAATAGTGTCCCATCATTGGTGTCAGTGGGAGGAATAGTGCCCCATCATTGATGTCAGTGGGAGGAATAGTGTCCCATCATTGGTGTCAGTGGGAGGAATAGTGCCCCGTCATTGATGTCAGTGGGAGGAATAGTGTCCCATCATTGGTGTCAGTGGGAGGAATAGTGCCCCATCATTGGTGTCAGTGGGAGGAATAGTGTCCCATCATTGGTGTCAGTGGGAGGAATAGTGTCCCATCATTGGTGTCAGTGGGAGGAATAGTGTCCCATCATTGGTGTCAGTGGGAGGAATAGTGCCCCATCATTGGTATCAGTGGGAGGAATAGTGTCCCATCATTGGTGTCAGTGGGAGGAATAGTGCCCCATCATTGGTGTCAGTGGGAGGAATAGTGCCCCATCATTGGTATCAGTGGGAGGAATAGTGTCCCATCATTGGTGTCATTGGGAGGAATAGTGCCCCATCATTGGTGTCAGTGGGAGGAATAGTGCCCCATCATTGGTATCAGTGGGAGGAATAGTGTCCCATCATTGGTGTCAGTGGGAGGAATAGTGTCCCATCATTGGTGTCAGTGGGAGGAATAGTGTCCCATCATTGGTATCAGTGGGAGGAATAGCGTCCCATCATTGGTGTCAGTGGGAGGAATAGTGCCCCATCATTGGTGTCAGTGGGAGGAATAGTGCCCCATCATTGGTGTCAGTGGGAGGAATAGTGTCCCATCATTGGTGTCAGTGGGAGGAATAGTGCCCCATCATTGGTGTCAGTGGGAGGAATAGTGCCCCATCATTGGTGTCAGTGGGAGGAATAGTGCTCCATGGGCCACATAAAGGCAAGCAAAGGGCCACATCCGGCCCCAGGGTAAGTGTGGAGACCACTGCTCTGGTCCATGCTGGGTGTTCAGGAGTTGGAGCTGAAGTAGTTAAAAATGAGCAAACTTACATTGATTGTTTTCTTAATAAAATAAAAATTCATATTGTGTTTTTTTTTTTTCTGAAAATCATATTTCGATGGATCTTGTAGTCAAATCAAGCCGTGTTGTGCACAGCAAATAGAATAACGTTTTCCATAAACGTGTCCCCTGTTCCTCCCACCACCGGCGCCATACACTCCTCCAACCCGAGACGGTCTGCGCCCCCCCCCCCCTTTTTTTTGAGTCTTTGTGAAATAGGAATGTAAAATGTGCGGGAAGAGGTCTAAATTGCATTGTTAGCCGACAACACGACTAATGCTTTCCAATAAAAAGCTATCAGCGGCGTTTGCAATATTACCCGGGCTTTACAATTTAATATAAAAACAGCGGCCACTCGCCCCGGGGGGGATCACTACGCCGCTAAATCGATCGCCTATCTGCAAAGAAACAACCGGGAAGGTGTAAAATTTCATCTATTAAATAGCTTGCCATTTGGATTGAAGATGGAGAGGAAATGTATATTGCTTTGAGGACCGACCTGGAGGGGAAATGAGTTCTGTACCCAATCCAGACGCAGCGCTGAGAGAGACAAACGCACATCGCAGAGCCAATATCCCCCACAGATCCAATGACTTCAAACTGAATTTCAGGAAGTTATAAAGGACACAAATTCACACATTTCATAAATCATAATATTAATAATAATCATCATAATCATAACAACAACAATAATAATAATAACCATCATTTTTATACTAATTTTTATACTAATAAATATATAAATAATAATAACAACAACAATAATAATCATATCATTAATTATAAATAAATAAATAAATAAATATATATATATATATATATATATATATATATATATATATATATATATATATATATATATATATATATATATATAAAATATTACTATTATATTATTGTTATTATTGTTAATAATATATATATATATATATATATATATATATATATATATATATATATATTTAGATAGATAGATAGAATATATAAAAATATATGTCATTTTTGGTTGATTTAAAGCAGTATGAAACCCAAAGACTAACATTTATTATTGATCATTAATTAATAATAACAATGAGGACAATGACAACAATTCTATATACATATATATACATACACATTTATTTGTTATTATTATTATTATTTTTATTATTTTTATTTATTTAGCTGTTTTTTTTTTTTTTGCTTTGTCATTTCTTTTTAAATATTTTTTGTTGATTTAAAGCATTATTTCAACAATAGTTTTTATTCATTTTTCAGCATTACAGAAGATGAAAAGCTTTGAAAAGTTAGTACAGTACAAGTACATATTTCAAAGAAAAAAAGAAAGATACAAATATTTGTTCTATAAAACGTTATCCATAAGAACACTTATCATTCCTCTTAACCTTTGGTCTGTCCCTCCGTCCCGATCGCCCCTCTGGGAACTAACTGCGACCGGGAATGAGGAGCTGCCTGCTGTGTATCTTCTACCATTCCTTTCTTTTTTGTAAGTTAAATGTATATTTCCAGTAGTACGTACTGTCATCTTCTTATGTAATGAGAGATAAACTATTAGAAGATTTAACTTGAAACTGAGGAATTGTAAACTTAAAATAAAGATTTAAAAAGGAATCGAAAAGGTGGGGAAAGAGGGGAGTAGGAACTAGTTTCCTGAGGATGGATTTCTGTGTTGATTTTTACTTACGTAAAAAAATTTTTTCCCATTTATAGTGTATGGTTTTATTTTCCCATTTTATGTCCACTAGAGATGTTGTTTTGTAGTTTTATTATAGTTTTTATACCATTCTATCCATGGTTCCCAATGTTTAATGAATTCTGCGTATTTCCCTTCCCTATAGGCTAACATGCTTTCATAGGTAAAGTGGATTGTAAGTGTGCGTACTACATCTGCGATATTTGGAAGATTAGGGGATCTCCAGAGTCTAAGTATCACCAACTTAGCTGCTAGGAATAAGTGTGTAGTAAATGATCTGAATAGGTAGGGGATGTTTTCGATGCCTAAGTTTAATATGGCCAATTCTGGTGAGAGTTGGATAGTTGATCCTATGACTTGTTGGAGAATTATGAATACTTTGGGCCAGAATGCTGCTAATTTCCCACATGTCCACAGAATGTGGAACAAGGTTCCTGTTTGTAAGCAATTTCTCCAGCATAATGGAGGTGTTGAGGGATCAAATTTTGCTAGTCTGTATGGCGTTAAATACCACCTTTGTGTAATTTTATGGGATAGTTCCCACATGTTTGTACTTTTGGTGGCTGAGTATATGTATTGTAGTGCTTTGTGCCACTGGTTTTCAGTATAAGATGTTTCTAGGTCTCTTTCCCATGCTTTCATAGGATTAGATTTTTCTAGGATAGATTTGTTGCCAAAAAAATCATAGAATAGTGAAATTCCTCCCTTGCGACTCACTGTAGAGGTAAGATAAATATGTATTTTCCAAAATAATTTGCATTGTAGGAGTTTGTTATTCCTGAGGAATGAGGATATTCGTATGTAGTTAAATTGTTCAGAGGCTGGAAGGTCAAATTCTGATTGTAGTTGAATAAAAGATTTTAATTTATCATCTTTAAATAGGTTGGAAATCCATTTTATTCCTATAGACGACCACTTGGTTAAGCATAAGTTAGGGACAGTTATTGCTATTGCTTCAATGGGTATATCTAGATGAATAGTGGGTGTTGGTATAGGATTGATTGCTGTTAATTTTTTCCAGCAAGCTTGTGTCGCTAGTATTGTGGGGGATAAATGGTTATATTTTTGGATTTGGAAAGGTGAGGCCAGAATGAAGTAGTATAGGTTCCCCCCTGGTATTTGAGATTATTCTAGGTTTCCCCAGAGTGGTGTTGCATGATTAGGAAACCACCCTCTGATCTGCGCTAATACTGCCGCCATGTGGTAGTCCCCCAAAATTGGGGCTCCTACTCCTCCCGCTTTTTTTGCTTTGCTGAGTTTAGAGAAGGAGCTGCGTGCTTTTTTACCCTCCCATAAAAAGGTAGTTAGTATACGTTGTAGATTTTTAAAGAAGGTTTTTGGTGCTGGTATGGGAATTGTTCGAAAAACATACAGTATTTGAGGTAATATTTGCATCTTAAATGCTGCGAGTCTACCTGACCATGATAGTATAAGTTTGCTAAGTTTTTGTGTTCCTTCTTTTACCTTCCCTTCAAGTGGTAGGTAGTTTGCTTTAAACAGTTGTTCAGGATGTGAGGTAAGGTTAATCCCCAAATAATTGATCATGTGATTGTTCCATATATATGGGTATTTAGCTTGTAATTCTATTTTGTTTTGTTGGGATACTCCTAGATCTAGTATGTATGATTTGGTATCATTCACCTTATAATATGATACTTTGCCGTAGTCTCTTAGTAGGGAGCATACTTTTTCCAAGGAAGACACCGGATCAGTAAGCATCAGGATCACATCATCAGCGAAAAGACTTATGACGTGTTTACTTTTATTGATCATAAAGCCTTGTATTTGGGGTGATTGTCTAATTTTGGCTGCTAGTGGTTCCATGAGTAAATTGAAAATGAGGGGGGACAAGGGGCACCCCTGCCTCGTGCCATTTGAAATCCCGAAGGATCTAGATAACATGCCTGATGTATATACTCTTGCTGACGGGGCAGTGTACAAGGCCAGGATGGCGGATAGGATGTGTCCTGTTAGTCCGAATCTTTCTAGGGTTTGTGACAGATATAACCAATGCACCCTATCAAACGCCTTCTCCGCATCCAATGCTAGAAGCAGAGAAGGCGTTCGAGTTCTCCTAGCTATGTGGATTATATTTATTAGGCGTCTGGTCGCATCTGATGCCTGTCTTCCTTTGGTAAAACCTGATTGGTCTGGGTCAATTAAGGTAGGGAGTATATTTATCATTCTAAGTGCTATCATTTTGGCGTATATTTTCAAATCGTTGTTTAGTAATGAAATTGGTCCGAAATTTTGGGGTTGATCCGGTGTCTTCCCAGGTTTAGGTAGTGTCACAATAATTGCTTCGAGCATTTCAGAAGGGAAGGAAGCAGAGGCAGCAGCTCTATCGTACACCTTAAGGAGGTGTGGACTTAAAATCGACTGGAAATTCCTATAGTACTCGCCTGTTAGACCATCTGGTCCTGGTGATTTGTTGTTTGGGAGTGTTTTTATAGTGTTTAGTAACTCCGTCATGGAAAATGGTAAGTTGAGCGTTTGTAGTTGAGATGGTGTGAGTGTAGGAAGATCTATGTTGGAAAGAAAGTCGTTTATTGTTTCTGGTGTGGGTTGCGGTGTTTTATCATCTTTGTGTAGGTTATATAGAAAACCATAATAGTCGCTAAATGCGTCTGCGATACCTTGTGGATCATATATTTTTTGCTTTGTGTTTGGATGTATAATGTGGGCTACTTTGGTCTTAAAGCGTTGTCCTTGTATCCTCCTTGCTAATGCTTTACCGGCCTTATTGTTGGTGGAATAGAAGGACGCTTTTGATTGTTTTTCTGTTAGTTCGTGTGTTTGTATTAATACTATTCTGAGTTTATGTCTTAATTCAGTAAGTGTAGTGCTTATAGAGGGGGTGGGGTTGCTTTTATTAAGAGCTTCTAAAGTGTCAATTTCTTTTAGTAAATTTGCGATGTTTTGCTGCCGCTGCTTCCTGAACCTTGCTCCTAGTTGTATAAATATTCCCCTTATATATGCCTTATGGGCATTCCATAATAGAGAGGCATCATTTGTAGATGGTGAATTGACCCGAAAATAACTGGACAAGTGGTCTTCCAATAATTTTTTAGTTTTAGGGTTTTGGATGATGTGGGAGTTAGCGCGCCACATATAAGCGGCGGTGGTAGGGTAAGAATCCTTAAGTGTAAGTAGAACAGGAGCATGGTCTGACCACGCTATTGTTCCTATTATTACCTGAGTCACTTTTTGCAATAGCCACTTGTCTGTCAGGATCAGGTCAATTCTCGTATACGTACAGTGTCTATGTGAAAAGAAAGAATAATCCTTTTCATTGGCGTGCAGACAACGCCAAGTGTCGAATAAGTCATGGGAGCGTAAAAAATTGTTTAGAGAATATGTTCTTTTAGTAGGGGCTGTAGTAGAGTCCATTTGTGGATCCGGAACGATGTTAAAGTCCCCGCATATTATGAGAGAGCCTTGGTGTAAGTTCTTTACTTTCCTCATGAGCCCATGTAAAAATTTGATTTGCCGTTTATTGGGTACGTAGACATTGAGTAGGGTGTATCGGATGTTGTTGATATCGCATATTATTATGAGATAACGACCTGCTGTGTCCGTCGTAGTGGAGATTAAGTTGAAAGCGATTATATCCTTTACTGCAATCATCACTCCTCTTTTTTTTGCTGGCATGTTAGAGAAGAAAAAATGTTGGAAGGATTTATGTGAACATTTAGGTGGTGCCTTTTGGTGGAAGTGGGTCTCTTGGACGCATAGTATATCGCATTTAGATGTATCTGCTTCTCTCCATAGAGATGTTCTCTTAGCTGGGTGGTTTAAGCCGTGGGCATTTACTGATAGAATGTTAATTGGCATCTTGGTATTTTAAATGGTGTGCTTGTGTTTGATGATAAACGTACTTACAGTTAGGAGTAGTGGAAGGTTGCATGTTTCTAAACGTTGTTCTTTTGTTCTTCTTGTGGACATTCATGTTGGTTTCTTGAGTATCTTGAACGTGGTAAGGGTATTCAATAGATTCTTCTGGATAGAATGGTGGGAATAGTTCCTGTAAAATAGGGAAAAGTGGAGAGCAAAACAAAAGAAGAAAACCAAACAAACTGAAACTTAAAAGGAGGGTTATGATAACCCTTGTGCAGATCATGTCTGCTCAGGCTTTGGGAGCTTGTGGGGTGGTATAAGCTCCAATGAGCGGGGCCCTGTGTTGGGCTAATGATATGAGGCCTACCTTTCTAGGCTTAGGGTGGCTGTTATCATTTGTAAGCTGCGGCTTGCTGCCAATCTGGAGGGACTTTGTTGAGGTTCCTGTCGTCAGAGGAGGAGGTGTGTTCATCTGAGATGATTTTCCACTTTTGCAGCAGTTTGTATCCCTTAGATGGGGATGTGATTACATGATTTACTCCATCTTTAGTGATTAACAGTTTAGTTGGGTAGCCCCATTTGTAGGTAATGCTATGGTTCCTTAATGCTTTGGTAATGTTATTCAAATTCTTGCGTAGCTGCAAGGTAAATTGTGACAAATCCGCATAGAATTGTAATGCGGCGTATTCTGTGTCACGGTGTTCCCCTTTACGTGTAATTGTCATCAGGCGCTCTTTTGATTGGTAGAAGTGCATTCTGAATAATACATCTCTAGGTACATTTTCTGGTATAAATGAGGGTTTAGGCAGTCTGTGTATCCTATCTATGGACAATTCTATGGCCGGTATTTCTGGCATAAGGGTGGTTAGCATTGCAGACGCATAGGTGCGTAGATCTGAAGGTTGCACATTTTCCGGTATTCCACGGATCTTAACATTATTGCGTCTGGATCTGTCTTCTAAATCTGCTAATTTAGCTTTGATCCATGTTTGTTCTTCTTCCGCTGTATCGTGTGCGTCTACTAGGTCGTTAATGGTGGTGGCATAGTCCCCCATTCTGGTCTCAATATGGTCTACTCTTTCTCCCACTGCAGTCAGTTCTGTGTTAAACTTCCTCATGCATGCCATCATGTCGGTGTGCAATGTGCTCCTTAAAGATATGAGCATATCTTTTAGTGTGGTGTCTGACACTGGTTGGTTCAGCGTGGGGAAGGAGACTATGGAGTCCGGGAGCTCTCTTGTGTCCTCTTGTGAGTCTGCATTAGATCTTACCTCACAGTTCTGTGTCCCAGCTTCATCCATTCTGAAGCGTGCTTTGGCCGGACTTCTGTTTAGTGGTGATGAGGGTTGTGAGGAATCCTCCATGTCGAAAGCGCGTCTGTATTCCTGGGAGTCGCGGCTCTGTGAGTGTTTGTGAGCCGCGCGCTGTGATGAAGAGGGGCCGGCGCCATCTTGTCCATGAGGCCGCTGTGGCTGTGTGTAATAGTCCGTCAGCTTTTTCGGGCGGTGTTCCGCCTGCCGTTTTCTAGGCATGTTCCCGGAGGGTTGGGGGGTTGATCCGCCGGTATTAGAGGTTTTTATTGTGCCTCTAGTCGCTGTGAGCCGCTATTTCTTCCCGCTGTGTGCTGGAGCTCAGGAGTCACACCGCCATCTCGGTGGAGTCCAAGCCACGCCCCAGATTTAAAGCATTATTAAACCCAAAAAGCTAACATTTATTATTAATCATTTAATAATAATAATAACAATGACAACAATATATATATTTATTTTATTATTATTCATTTTTTTAATTTATTTTTTGCATTGTTGATTTACAGCGGTTATTAAACCCAAAAGCTAACATTTATTATATTGCAGGTTACCAATTCTTAGATGTGATGGCTGCATTTGTTTTTTTAGGCTTTCTTTCCTTTATTTTTCACCTGATGATCCAGCCAGTAAGTCTGTTGTTTTTCAGCAAAACAAGCTCTCCTGCAGAGGTAGCACTTACAGGGATGAGACAAACCATTTACCTCTGACAGGAGGTGCTTACAGTGATCAGATTTAGTGATGTAAAACCTTTAGCCCAAAAGGAAAAAAAAAAAACTGATTATAAAGTGTAAGTTGGAGTTTGGCTTCAATTTGTTAGTGTATCTAAATCTCCTAGTCCATCTGACACTCCCCTCCCCCCTGATTGACAATGGTGTTGTCTGCTGTGCCCCCCTGTGCTCCTTCATCCAGAGTGGGGGCGCTCTAACACAGGAGGGGTGTTACTAAGGGGTTACGGGGGGGAGGATCTTCCAGGGTGAAACATAGATTGTGATTTTATCTTCTGTTCCTATCTTTGTATAGTGATGTGTATCTGTGTAATGAAGGGCTGATTTACATAATCGTGTGACTTTGTGATTAGCGCTATTCATGTCTTATGTAATCAGAATGAATGTATTATTCTGACTTATACTCTTACATCAGGTGTATGATCCGACAAAGTCATTATTTTAATATTCAGTTTTGAGCCCCCGACCCCCCCCCCCCCCCTCCTCAACCCGACCCCCCCCCCCCCCCGTCCTCAACCCGACACCCCCCGGTCCTCCTGCAGTCTTGTACAGATGTACCGCCATCTTCTCCTGGACTGACGTCTTCTGATTACACCGCACACTGTGAGCTTCTTTTCTTCAGATCCTCAGAGAGTTCTTTGCCATGAGGTTCCATGTTGAACCAGTATGAGAGAGTGAGAGCGATAACACCAAATTTAACACACCTGCTCCCCATTCACACCTGAGACCTTGTAACACTAAAGAGTCACATGACATCGGGGAGGGAAAATGGCTAATTTGGCCCGATTTGGACATTTTCACTTAGGGGTGTACTGACTTTTGTTGCCAGCAGTTTAGACATTAATGGCTGTGTGTTGAGTTATTTTGAGGGGACAGAAAATTTACACTGTTATACAAGCTGTACACTCACTACTTTACATTGTAGACAAGTGTCATTTCTTCAGTGTTGTCACATGAAAAGATAGAAGAAAAGATTTACAAAAATGTGAGGGGTGTACTTACTTGTGTGAGATGCTGTGTGTATATATGTATCTATGAATGTGTGTTTGTAAGCATGCATAGGTGTATGTGTGAATGTATGTATACATGTTTGTGTATGGATATTTATATGTGTGTTTGTATGTGTATATGTTTGTATATATACGTTTCCTGTAGTTGCAGATCAGACGTACACAACGGTCAGGAGTAATTCTTCACCATTCCTCTTTACAGAACTGTTTCAGTTCAGCAATATTCTTGGGATGTCTGGTGGGAATCGCTTTCTTGAGGTCATGCCACAGCATCTCAATCGGGTTGAGGTCAGAACTCTGACTGGGCCACTCCAGAAGGCGTCATTTCTTCTGTTTAAGCCATTCTGTTGTTGATTTACTTCCATGCTTTGGGTCGTTGTCCTGTTGCAACACCCATCTTCTGTTGAGCTTCAGCTTCAGCTGGTGGACAGATGGCCTTAAGTTCTCCTGCAAAATATCTTGATAAACTTGGGAATTCGTTTTTCTTTCGATGATAGCAATCCGCCCAGGCACTGACGCAGCCCCAAACCATGATGCCCCCACCACCATACTTCACAGTTGGGATGAGGTTTTGATGTTGGTGTGCTGTGCCTCTTTTTCTCCACACATAGTGTTGTGTGTTTCTTCCAAACAACTCAGCTTTGGTTTCATCTGTCCACAGAATATTTTGCCAGTACTGCTGTGGAACATCCAGGTGCTCTTGTGCAAACTGTAAACGTGCAGCAATGTTTTTTTTTGGACAGCAGTGGCTTCCTCTTTAGTATCCTCCCATGAAATCCATTCTTGTTTAATGTTTTACGTATCGTAGATTCGCTAACAGGGATGTTAGAGTATTCCAGAGACTTTTGTAAGTCTTTAGCTGACACTCTAGGATTCTTCTTCACCTCATTGAGCAGTCTGCGCTGTGCTCTTGCAGTCATCTTTACAGGACACCCACTCCTAGGGAGAGTAGCAGCAGTGCTGAACTTTCTCCATTTATAGACAATTTGTCTTACCGTGGACTGATGAACAGCAAGGCTTTTGGAGATACTTTTATAACCCTTTCCAGCTTTATGCAAGTCAACAATTCTTAATCGTAAGTCTTCTGAGAGCTCTTTTGTGCGAGGCATCGTTCACATCAGGCAATGCTTCTTGTGAAAAGCAAACCCAGAACTGGTGTGTGTTTTTCATAGGGCAGGACAGCTGTAACCAACACCTCCAATCTCATCTCATTGATTGGACTCCAGTTGGCTGACACCTCACTCCAATTAGCTCTGGGAGATCTCATTAGTCTAGGGGTTCACATACTTTTTCCACCTGCACTGTGAATGTTTACATGACGTGTTTAATAAAAAACATGGTAACATTTCATTCTTTGTGTGTTATTAGTTTAAGCCGACTGTGATTGTCTATTGTTGTGACTTAGATGAAGATCAGATCACATTTTATGACCAATTTGTGCAGAAATCCATATCATTCCAAAAGGGTTCACATACTTTTTATTGCAACTGTATATATATATACGTGTATATGTGTGTGTATATGTTTGTACATATGTGTGTATGTACAGTATGTTTGTATATGTATGTAAATATATATGTGTGTATGTGTATGTGTGTGTATGTACAGTATGTATGAGTATATGTATGTATATATGTCTGCAGAAAATGCAAAACTGGCTCTGGCAGTGAAAGGGTTAAGCTCCATGTTTGTAGTTCCATGTACACGCATGAAAGGTTAATATGTTGTCCTGCGTGTAAGTGGCCTTTTAACAAATGTGTGTTTGAAGTCTGGATAGAAGAACCGACATTATTGGTGTTATTAGAATTTCAGGGAAAAACAACGTTGCGGCCGCCCGTGCTAATAACGCCTTCATGTGTCATTTTTAGATTGTGCCATTAGCGTGTAGAACATCGCCCGGAAAATTCCCGACATCCGTGTCCTTTATTTCTTCATCTCCCTCATTTACACCCAACAGGTGGTGCCTCTTGTCGTGTAACAACGTTACTTTTTTACTAAATGTAACCGCTCAGACCTCTCAGACTTCTCAGACCTCTCAGACCTCTCAGACCGCTCAGACCTCTCAGACCTCTCAGACTTCTCAGACCTCTCAGACCTCTCAGACTTCTCAGACCTCTCAGACCTCTCAGACTTCTCAGACCTCTCAGACCGCTCCGACTTCTCAGACCTCTCAGACTTCTCAGACCTCTCAGACCTCTCAGACTTCTCAGACCTCTCAGACTTCTCAGACCTCTCAGACTTCTCAGACCTCTCAGACTTCTCAGACTTCTCAGACTTCTCAGACCGATCAAACCTCTCAGACTTCTCACACCTCTCAGACTTCTCAGACCTCTCAGACCTCTCAGACTTCTCAGACCTCTCAGACCTCTCAGACTTCTCAGACTTCTATAAGCAGAGGAGTAAAGCGGCTTCAAAAATGCGCCTAAACCACGTTTTTTTCAAACGCATTTAGACGCGGTTAGGGGCATCAAGCGCTCGGGAATTTATTTATTTCATTGCCCAGAATATTAATGTTTTCTGGTCATTGCGCTCGGGTGCGTTCACACACATTTACACGCATTTAGGCAAGTTTTGGATTTTTTCTTGAACCCTCAAGTGTTGTTTTTTTTTCTTGTTTTTGTTTTTTTACGCAACTTGTTCTGCATATAGAACAGTAAAAAAATACAAAAATCTTCTTGCTGGACGGTATTTTACATACACGTGTACAAACGTACATGGCTGCTGAAATCACGCCCTCCCCCTGCTTCTTGTGAAAAGTAAACCCAGAACTGGTGTGTGTTTTTCATAGGGCAGGGCAGCTGTAACCAACATCTCATTGATTGGACTCCAGTTGGCTGACACCTCACTCCAATTAGCTCTGGGAGATCTCATTAGTCTAGGGGTTCACATACTTTTTCCACCTGCACTGTGAATGTTGAGTGTGTTCAATAAAAAACATGGTAACATTTCATTCTTTGTATGTTATTAGTTTAAGCCGACTGTGATTGTCTATTGTTGTGACTTAGATGAAGATCAGATCACATTTTATGACCAATTTGTGCAGAAATCCATATCATTCCAAAAGGGTTCACATACTTTTTATTGCAACTGTATATATATATACGTGTATATGTGTGTGTATATGTTTGTACATATGTGTGTATGTACAGTATGTTTGTATATGTATGTAAATATATATGTGTGTATGTGTATATGTATTTATATATGTGTGTGTATATATGTGTGTATGTACAGTATGTATGAGTATATGTATGTATATATGTGTGCAGAAAATGCAAAACTGGCTCTGGCAGTGAAAGGGTTAAGCTCCATGTTTGTAGTTCCATGTACACGCATGAAAGGTTAATATGTTGTCCTGCGTGTAAGTGGCCTTTTAACAAATGTGTGTTTGAAGTCTGGATAGAAGAACCGACATTATTGGTGTTATTAGAATTTCAGGGAAAAACAACGTTGCGGCCGCCCGTGCTAATAACGCCTTCATGTGTCATTTCTAGATTGTGCCATTAGCGTGTAGAACATCGCCCGGAAAATTCCCGACATCCGTGTCCTTTATTTCTTCATCTCCCTCATTTACACCCAACAGGTGGTGCCTCTTGTCGTGTAACAACGTTACTTTTTTACTAAATGTAACCGCTCAGACCTCTCAGACCGCTCAGACTTCTCAGACCTCTCAGACCTCTCAGACTTCTCAGACCTCTCAGACTTCTCAGACCTCTCAGACTTCTCAGACCTCTCAGACTTCTCAGACCTCTCAGACCTCTCACACCTCTCAGACCTCTCAGACTTCTCAGACCTCTCAGACTTCTCAGACCTCTCAGACCTCTCAGACCTCTCAGACTTCTCAGACCTCTCAGACCTCTCAGACCGCTCAGACCTCTCAGACCTCTCAGACTTCTCAGACCTCTCAGACCTCTCAGACTTCTCAGACCTCTCAGACCTCTCAGACTTCTCAGACCTCTCAGACCGCTCCGACTTCTCAGACCTCTCAGACTTCTCAGACCTCTCAGACCTCTCAGACTTCTCAGACCTCTCAGACTTCTCAGACCTCTCAGACTTCTCAGACCTCTCAGACTTCTCAGACTTCTCAGACTTCTCAGACCGATCAAACCTCTCAGACTTCTCACACCTCTCAGACTTCTCAGACCTCTCAGACCTCTCAGACTTCTCAGACCTCTCAGACCTCTCAGACTTCTCAGACTTCTATAAGCAGAGGAGTAAAGCGGCTTCAAAAATGCGCCTAAACCACGTTTTTTTCAAACGCATTTAGACGCGGTTAGGGGCATCAAGCGCTCGGGAATTTATTTATTTCATTGCCCAGAATATTAATGTTTTCTGGTCATTGCGCTCGGGTGCGTTCACACACATTTACACGCATTTAGGCAAGTTTTGGATTTTTTCTTGAACCCTCAAGTGTTGTTTTTTTTTCTTGTTTTTGTTTTTTTACGCAACTTGTTCTGCATATAGAACAGTAAAAAAATACAAAAATCTTCTTGCTGGACGGTATTTTACATACACGTGTACAAACGTACATGGCTGCTGAAATCACGCCCTCCCCCTGCTTCTTGTGAAAAGTAAACCCAGAACTGGTGTGTGTTTTTCATAGGGCAGGGCAGCTGTAACCAACATCTCATTGATTGGACTCCAGTTGGCTGACACCTCACTCCAATTAGCTCTGGGAGATCTCATTAGTCTAGGGGTTCACATACTTTTTCCACCTGCACTGTGAATGTTGAGTGTGTTCAATAAAAAACATGGTAACATTTCATTCTTTGTATGTTATTAGTTTAAGCCGACTGTGATTGTCTATTGTTGTGACTTAGATGAAGATCAGATCACATTTTATGACCAATTTGTGCAGAAATCCATATCATTCCAAAAGGGTTCACATACTTTTTATTGCAACTGTATATATATACGTGTATATGTGTGTGTATATGTTTGTACATATGTGTGTATGTACAGTATGTTTGTATATGTATGTAAATATATATGTGTGTATGTGTTTACGCAACTTGTTCTGCATATAGAACAGTAAAAAAATACAAAAATCTTCTTGCTGGACAGTATTTTACATACATGTGTACAAACGTACATGGCTGCTGAAATCACGCCCTCCCCCTCTGAAAAAAAAATTCAAAGGATATTTTCACTAAAATATAACGGTCAGGAAAGGAGCTTAAACAGAAGTCCAGTCAAAAATTTCAAAAATAATATATAATATAATATAATATAATATAATATAATAATATAATATAAAATAATAAGTAATATAACAGCCCATATAAAGGATAAAAAAAAAAAAAACAGCGTTTACTGCAATACTTGCATTTAATCCAGATCTGGCTCTTGCAGTACTCTCTTACCACCACTAGATGACTGCCAGCATCACTCAACCCACTTCTTATGAGGTTGTCACAGACCTGCCCCCAGCTTTTGACTGGACAGTAAAGGAGAAGAAGTACAGCGATGAGTTCATCTTACTGTCACTCTGCTCTCTCCTCCTATCAGCATGCACCTTACAGCACATAAACTGATTGGCTCCTTGTGCTGATTCTTCCTCTCACAGTCTGAGCTCTGCTGTACATGGACACCAAGAGGCTGATGCAGGTAGTTACAGGTACTTACACTACCTGCATTTAATGATGTATTAACCACTTCCGTACCATGACATAGCAGATTTACTGCTACGGGGGGGGGGGGGGCTATATACGTGATTCTGCACTTCTGCCGGGGGGGGGAGGGCGTGCACGCACTGCCGCTGGCCCGCTTCTGCTGTGATTAATCACAGCAGCAGCCGATCTGCAGGTGCTGGGCAATGGATGTCCACCGGCACCCACCGATCATCAGGCAGAGACACAGAACAGAGATCAGCGGGCAGCAGAAGTGCGAACAGTGGGTGCCGGCGAATGGATGTTGAACCTCGGGTTGAGGTCAGGACTCTGTGCAGGACCTTGCTTTGTACACTGGTGCGCAGTCATGTTGGAACAGGAAGGGGCCGTCCCCAAACTGTTCCCACAAAGTTGGGAGCATGAAATTGTCCAAAATGTCTTGGTATGCCGATGCCTTAAGAGTTTCCTTCACTGGAACTAAGGGGCCAACCCCTGAAAAACAACCCCCACACCATAATCCAACCTCCACCAAATGGTTTGGACCAGTGCACAAAGCAAGGTCCATAAAAACATGGATGAGCGAGTTTGAGGTGGAGGAACTTGACCAAGCCACTCGAGTTCCTCCACCCCAAACTCGCTCATCCACACTATATTGCCAAAAGTATTGGGCCACCCCTCCAAATCCCTGAAAAACAACCCCACACCACAATCCCCCCTTCACCAAATTATTTGGAGGGGTGGCCCAATACTTTGGGCAATATAGTGTGGATGAGCGAGTTTGGGGTGGAGGAACTCGAGTGGCTTGGTCAAGTTCCTCCACCTCAAACTCGCTCATCCATGTTTTTATGGACCTTGCTTTGTGCACTGGTCCAAACCATTTGGTGGAGGGGGGATTATGGTGTGGGGGGTTGTTTTTCAGGGGTTGGCCCCTTAGTTCCAGTGAAGGGAACTCTTAAGGCGTATGCATACCAAGACATTTTGGACAATTTCATGCTCCTAACTTTGTGGGAACAGTTTGGGGACGGCCCCCTTCCTGTTCCAACATGACTGCACACCAGTGTACAAAGCAAGGTCCATAAAGACATGGATGAGCGAGTTTGGGGTGGAAGAATTTGACTGGCCTGGTCAAGTTCCTTCACCCCAAACTCGCTCATCCATGTCTTTATGGATCTTGCTCTGTGCACTGGTCCAAACCATTTGGTGGAGGGGAGATTATGGTGTGGGGCTGTTTTTCAGGGGTTGACCTCAACCTGATAGAACACCTTCGGGATGAATTAGAGCGCAGACTGCGAGCCAGGCCTTCTCGTCCAACATCAGTGCCCGACCTCACAAATGCGCTTTTAAGAAGAATGGTCAAACATTCCCATAGACACACTCCTAAACCTTGTGGACGGCCTTCCCAGAAGAGTTAAAGCTGTTATAGCTGCGAAGGGCGGAGCCAACTCAATATTGAACCCTAGGGACTAAGACTGGGATGCCATTAAAGTTCATGTGCGTGTAAAGGTAGGCGTCCCAATACTTTTGACCACATAGTGTGTCTTTAATATTAGCCGGGAGTATCTCTGTGTGAATGACTTGAGTCTGGTTCTCCGATGTCCCCGGATTGACCCGTTGCAGTAGCGGGCCGTTGCTGCCGCCCCCCGAGCCTTCCCGCGTTCAGTGCACAGCGTCCTCGGGATTGCGCGCGCCGCATGCGGGCGGCGGGGGGGGGGGGGAGCCATTCCGACACATTAATCTCCTTTATTCTAAACATGATTTTGTGGCTTTTCGGGGGATTTTTAATTGACTATAAATCAAGCGGCACACGTGAAAAATGAAGGCAATTAAGAGGAAAGCGTTGCGGCGCGGCATCCGGCGTTCCGGCGTGGAAAGTGTCCAAGCCGTGATTTAAATGTCACCATGAAGGGTGCTGCGACCCGCACTGAGAGCCTCTAATTCTCCCTCTAATTAATGGCTGACCCTTTTGTTCTGAGAGCTGATGGATTACATCACAATACGGAACATCCCAGCGATCTCTGTGGCCGAACGTTCCGCGTTCTTCTATTTCCTGAGATTCCATCAGAAACGCATGGAGCCCCATCCACCTACCGCAGGGCGGTAAATGTGCGCCCCACGTTGGGTGATATAATGGGGGGGGGGGGTCAGGCTTTCATAGCCAGAGATGTGTGTAAAACACAAGGGGAGGGGCGTTTTTTGCTCCTGGAAGTAAAGAGGTATAACTTCCTCATACGGAAAGGCTTCTTTACAGTAAGAGCTGTAAAAATGATACAATAGGCATCCACTTTAAAGGGGTTCTAGACAACTCATGTAAAACGCAAAGGATTGGCTCTTTGAGCCTGGAAGAAAAGAGGTTTAACCTCTACATATGGGAAGGCTTCTCTGCAGTAAGAGCTGTAAAAATATATAATAGGCATCCACTGAAAGGGGTTCTAGACAACTCATGTAAAAGACAAAGGGGGCGTTCTTTGAGCCTGGAAGAAAAGAGGTATAACCTCCTCATACGGAAAGGCTTCTTTACAGTAAGAGCTGTAAAAATTATACAATAGGCATCCACTTTAAAGGGGTTCTGGACAACTCATGTAAAACACAAAGGGGAAAGCCTGGGGAAAAAAGTGGTTTAACCTCCACATATGGGAAGGGTTCTTTACAGTAAGAGCTGTAAAAATATATAATAGGCATCCACAAGGAAGGGGTTCTAGACAACTCATGTAAAAGACAAAGGGAGTGCTCTTTGAGCCTGGAAGAAAAGAGGTTTAACCTCCACATATGGAAAGACTTCTTTACAGTAAGAGCTGTAAAAATATACAATAGGTATCCATCCACTGGAAGGAATTCTAGACAACTCATGTAAAAAACAAAGGGGTGCTCTTTGAGCCTGGAAGAAAAAAGGAACAACATCCACATATGGAAAGGCTTCTTTACAGTAAGAGCTGTAAAAATATATAATAGGCATCCACTGGGAGGGGTTCTAGGCAACTCAAGTAAAAGACAAAGGGGGCGCTCCTCGAGCCTTGAAGAAAAGAGGTATAACCTCCTTATACCGAAAGGCTTCTTTACAGTAAGAGCTGTAAAAATATACAATAGGCATCCACTTGAAAGGGTTCTGGACAACTCATGTAAAACACAAAAGGTAGTGGTCTTTGAGCCTGGAAGAAAAGAGGTTTAACCTCCACATATGGGAAGGCTTCTTTACAGTAAGAGCTGTAAAAATATACAATAGGTATCCACTGGAAGGAGTTCTAGACAATTCATGTAAAATACAAAGGGGTGCTCTTTGAGCCTGGAAGAAAAAAGGAATAACATCCATATATGGAAAGGCTTCTTTACAGTAAAAGCTGTAAAAATATACAATAGTCATCCACTGGAAAGGGTTCTAGACAACTCATGTAAAAGACAAAAGGGGTGCTCTTAGAGCCTGGAAGAAAAGAGGTTTGATCCAAACATATGGAAAGGCTTCTTTATAGTAAGAGCTGTAAAAATATGCAACAGGCGCCCACTGTATTTGCTTAAAAAAAAAAGCCGGGTGTTCCAATACACATAAAATGCATTTCTATTAATATTCATAGGGAACAGCGCTGTAAAAAGTAAATCCAGAGAATATCAGATTTTAGGGATCAGGAAGTCATTTTTCACTGTTAGAGAAACCTGAACCACATCTTATAATGGGGTAAAACATAGAGTCAGACTTTCACAGCCAGTGATGCATGTAAAACACAAGGGGGCGCTCTCTGCGCCTGGAGGAAAAGTGTGGTGTAACCTCCACATATGGAAAGGCTTCTTTACAGTAAGAGCTGTAAAAAAATATGCAATAGACCTCCACTGGAAGATGTTCTAGCCAACTCTGTAGGTTGCTTCAAAAACAGGCTGAATGTGTTTCTGAATGCTCCGAATTTCATTATTTTTCACAAGGAATAGCGCTGGAGAAAGGTGATCCAGAGAGGATCCGATTGGCTTTAGGGATGGCGGAAGTCATTGGACCATGGAAGTGCCAGCGCTGCGATTGGCTGGCAAATGTGCAGCCGGCCTCCGAATGTCACCCACCAGACCTCACCGTCTCGTTTTCCCGCACTCCGTCCTCAAGGAGTTAATGGCCGGCCTGTTGGTTCTCGCCCCGAGCTTCAGAATAAATCAATCGCTTTTAAAGGCCGACGCCATTAATATAAATTGCGCGGCGTCTGTCTGAATACCGAGCTAATAATATTTCCAATGCCGTTAATGGGAAAATAATGAGTTGAAAATATTTTAAAGGTGGCCAATTTCATGGGGTGAGATCTTCTCCTCCGTCTCCTGGGAGCGGATGGTGGAAGTGTAACTAAAGGCCAAAAGGACCCGGCGCAAAAATCGGAGCTTCCGTGTCTTCTAAACAGAAACTTCTGACCGTTTAACCCCCCCGAGGGGCATTTTTAGTTTGACATTTTAATTCTTATGACAGGTAAAGGCCAATAAAATTTTAATAGAAAATTTCAAAAATTCATTTGAGAAGCCCATCCCCCCGCCCGGTTAATTTTCTGTCCGGATTTTACTGCGGTATCAAGTCCACCGACTATCTTTTGTTGGTGATCTGAGAACCCCTATTGCTGGTCTGCTTAGAAAGCTGTCCCCAAACACGCCCCCCCAGGTGATTAACAACGATACTTTGTATCTTTCTGTCTCAGTTTTTTTTACATTAGCTGTTGTAATGACTGCTTTGTTTACACAGCAACTCCTGGCTGTCACTTTGACAGCAGGGAATTGATAGAAAATATGATGGGGAAGTAGGCAGAAGGGGAGGAAGGAGAGGTCGTACTACACACACCCTGTGTACAGCCTGTGCACATCGATTACATTTTCGGTAAAAACGTGCGGCCACCGACTGCCTACCCTGGATGGGAACGCATTGCCGCGGCCGTTTTTTTATGCTACATGCCAAGTTTGAGCTGCCAAACTCTCCCATGTAAGTGAAAGGGGCCGCAACGCAATTGAGTCTGAGTTGCGGCAAATTCCTAAAATGAAAAAAAAAAAAAAAATAGGCGTCAGGAGGCAGCAGAATCACCTCCTTAACCAATTCACCACACACACCACCGCAAGGGCGACCAGATCCTTAACCACTTCAGTACCGGACACTTACATCCCCTTCCTGCCCAGGCCAATTTTCAGCTTTCAGCGCTGTCGCTGTTTAAATGACAATTGCGCGGTCGTGCTACACTGTACCCAAGCAGAATTTTTATCATTTTTTTCCCCACTAATAGAGCTTTCTTTTGGTGGTATTTGATCACCTCTGCGGTTTTTATATTTTGCTAAACAAATAAAAAAAGAGCTAAAATTTTGGAAAAAAAAAAAAAAAGGTTTTTCTTTTGTTTCTGTTATAAAATTGTGCAAATAAGTAAGTTTTCTCCTTCACTGATGGGCACTGATAAGGCGGCACCGACGAGGTGGCACTGATGGGCACTGACGAAGGCACTGATAGGCGGCACTGATGGGCACTGGTAGGCGGCACTGATGGGTGGCACTGATATGCAGCACTGATGGGCATTGATAGGCGGCACTGATGGGCACTCATGGATGGCACTGGTGGGCACTGATAGGCGACACTGATGGGCACTGAAAGGCTGCACTGATGGGTACTTATGGGTGGCACTGATAGGCGGCACTGATGGGCACTGATATGCAGCACTGATGAAAATTGATAGGTGGCACTGATGGGTACTTATGGGTGGCACTGGTGGGCACTGATAGGTGACACTGATGGGCACTGAAAGGCTGCACTGATGGGTACTTATGGGTGGCACTGATAGGCGGCACTAATGGGCACTGATATGCAGCACTGATGGACATTGATAGGCGGCACTGATGGGTACTCACGGGTGGCACTGGTGGGCACTGATAGGTGACACTGATGGGCACTGAAAGGCTGCACTGATGGGTACTTATGGGTGGCACTGATAGGCGGCACTAATGGGCACTGATAGGCGACACTTTTTTTAATCCGTCAGAGGTTCTTTACCGAGATCAGTGTAGCGGTGTGTCAGACTGACACACCACACCACCGATCGCCGCGATGCGCGCCCCCCCACGGGCACAAGAGAGCGGTCGTTCTGGAGGGCCGCCATGTGACGTCCACCCAGAACGAAAGCCGCGCCGCCCAGCCGTCATTTGACGGCCGGCGGGCGGGAAGTGGTTAAAGCAACCTAAAATATACCGCGGCAGGGTGGCCCCTCTGGGCCAGATAACGTATCTAGTATGTGATCTGACACTTTCGGGTCTGGGGCGCGCTCCACCTGCGACCCGCTCCTGCTGTGATTGGACACAGCGGGAGCCAATCAGCGGATTCAGCGGATGCAAGATGTTTGGGAGACAAGCAGAATGGCGATCTGCCTATTAGACATGTGCATGACAAAAAAAAAAAAAGTGTTTTGATTCGTTAATCTAGTTATTTCGTTTAGTTAAATTCGGTTGATTCGTTCAATTTGTATTCGGGATTTATATTTGGAATTCGGATTTTTTCGAATTTTCTTCTAATTTACCTTTCTTTTTTTGATTCAATACGTTCGAATCAATACATTTTGAGTGGGTCGAATCGAAAACTTTTTTTTTTTCGATTCCAATGTAGCAAAGTAAACAAACAAAAGAAAAATCAATCGGATTGTCAGCAGGTACCACCCGATGCCTTCTATTGGCCCTGCCATCTATAAAGACGTAGAAGACAAAATAAGAGAAAAGTAGAATATGTTGTAAATTGTAAATGACGATCTTCTTAGGAAAGAGATGTTTGTGATTCTCTGGGATAAACAGTTGTTTTCCCGGCATTGGTATGTGGCGGAGGTTCTCCTGCTTACGTCTCCTATAATTCCTGGACCGGCGCCAGGTCTATTATGGTTAGCCATCTGACTGACTCCAATGTGTCACATTTGTGGTTGGCTGAAGCCAGCCAGCTGTTTTTCTAATTGGCTAAATCAGCGGACAACTGTTTGGTATCAGCCAGCTTCTCCGAGAGGTCCGAGCCTTCTGCTAACAGTACGAAATATAGACGCAGCTCGGAGAAGCCGCAGTCGCTGCACCATCTGCGGGGGAGGAGAAGGTCACCGCCACTTATGGGGAAGGTATAAGTGTGTTTCCAGAAAACTAAGATAAGAAGACATAAATAAATGCAGCTCTATAATCTATAATACATCTTTAACCCCTTTACCGCCAGCACCATATCCCTTATGGCTTCACAAGCCCATCTTGAGTTGCCTCACTGAACTCGTGACTTCATCAAAGGGTAAATCATTTACCCTTTGATGAGGTCACGTGTTCAGTGACGCAACGCGTCAGAGAGGAGCCAGGTGTCGTCACTTCCGGTTGCGGCCGAGACCGGAAGTTCCTTTGTTCGCACGCTGTACCGAGTGTTTTTAACCGCTTCAGCCCCGGAAGATTTGGCTGCCCAATGACCAGGCCATGTTTTGCGATTCAGCACTGCGCCGCTTTAACTGACAATTGTGCAGTCATGCGACGCTGTACCCAAACAAAATTGACGTCTTTTTTTTTTTTCCCCCACAAATAGAGCTTTCTTTTGGTGGTATTTGATCACCTCTGCGGTTTTTATTTTTTGCGCAAAAAAGACAAAAAAAGAGCGTCAATTTTGAAAAAAAAAACACAATATTTTGTACTTTTTGCTATAATAATTATCTCCATTTTTTTTTTTAAAAAAGCTATTTTTTCCTCCGTTTAGGCCGATATGTATTCTTCTACATATTTTTGGAATTAAAAATCGCAATAAGCGTATATTGATTGGTTTGCGCAAAAGTTATAGCATCTACAAAATAGGGGATAGATTTATGGCATTTTTATTATTATTATTTTTTTTTTACTAGTAATGACGGTGATCTGCGATTTTTATCGTGACTGCGACATTATGGCGGACACATCGGACACTTTTGACACATTTTTGGGACCATTGTCATTTCAGCGATCAGTGCTATAAAAATGCATTGATTACTGTAAAAATGTCACTGGCAGGGAATGTGCTAACACTAGGGGACGATCAAGGGATTAACTGTGTTCCCTGGGTGTGTTCTAACTGTGGGGGGAGGGGACTTGCTAGGGGAAGAGATAGATTGGTGTTCATACTTTGTATGAAACACATGATCAGTCTCTTCTCCCCTCAGAGAAGAGATTGAATTCATCTATTGTAGTATTGCACTGTCACTGAGGTGTTTCCATGAAGCTCGATCATTGCACTTTATTGCACATTCATTTTATTATTGTTATTGATTGATTTTTTTCTTAGAACAATGTATTTTGTTTATATATACGGTAGAACCTCAGATTACGAGTATAATCCGTTCCAGGAGAATGCTCGTAATCCAAAGTACTCGCATATCAAAGCGAGTTTTCCCATTGAAGTCAATGGAAACTAAAATAATTTGTTCCGCATTGACTTCAATGGGATGCAATACCGCATGCGGCCAGAGGCCCGGGGGGGGGGCGCCAGAGAGCCTCGGAAACTTCCGAAAAGGCCAGAGGACACTTGGGCTGACCTCGGAAAGGTCCATTCACGAGCCTTTCCGAGGTTTGCCGAGGTCAGCCGAACTGTCCTCGGGCCTTTCCGTGCATTTCAGAACGCCGACGATCGGCACTGTTCGGCTCCGGCGCCCCCCACCTCAGGCCAAAAGCGGCACTGCACACCGCTTTTGGCCTGAATCTTGCTCGTTTTGCGAGACAACACTCACAAACCGAGTTAGGATTTTTAGAAATAAGGTGCTCATTTTGCGAAACGCTCGTTAACCGTGTTACACGCAAACCGTGTAATATATATATTTCTTTTATTTTCTTATTTTGGTTGAGCTAGCCCCACATTATACCATTGTAGTATTATTATTGTTATTATTATTAAAATTAATAATGTATTTAATATTTTTTTAAGGTTGGATGTTTATTATTATTTATTATTGTATTACATATTATTCATTTATTTTACGTATTTATGATGATTTTTAATTATCTGTGTATTTATTTTACATTTTTTTATTCATATATTATTACTATATTATTTTTAACTTTTTTTAATTTGAGCAGAAAATAACGCAAAAAAGCACGCAGAAACGCGCGAATGGTGCGTTTTCCATTCATTCCTATGGGCATACAAACACGCCAAAAATGCCCAAATCTGCCCGATTCGAGCAACAAAAAATAAAAACTCCAGAACTTTTTTGAGCTTCAGGAGACACGGAGTGGAGATGTGAACCGTCTCCATAGAGAATAATAGATTATTAATTTTCCTCCATGCGTTTTTGAGCTTCAAGCAGATAATCGCTCAGGTGTGAATGGGGCCTCAGTGGTCACTTCTCCGAGAGGCCAAGATTGCTGATTACCCAATGGACCCCTAGAAACCTTTGAAGGATCCCTAGAAACCTTTGAAGGATCCCTAGAAACCTTTGTAGGACCCCTAGAAACCTTTGAAGGATCCCTAGAAACCTTTGAAGGATCCCTAGAAACCTTTGAAGGATCCCTAGAATCCTTTAAAGGACCCCTAGAAACCTTTGAAGGATCCCTAGAAATCTTTGAAGGAACCCTAGAAACCTTTAAAGGATCCCTAGAAACCTTTGAAGGACTCCTAGAAACCTTTGAAGGATCCCTAGAAACCTCTAAAGGACCCCTAGAAACCTTTGAAGGATCCCTAGAATCCTTTGAAGGACCCCTAGAAACCTTTGAAGGATCCCTAGAAATCTTTGAAGGAACCCTAGAAACCTTTGAAGGACCCCTAGAAACCTTTGAAGGATCCCTAGAAACCTTTAAAGGACCCCTAGAAACCTTTGAAGGACCCCTAGCTGAGAGAGGCCTCATGGAGAATGAATATATAACGAACGCCGAGCGATTGTTTCTATAGGAATATATTGATGTTTATACGATTGGATTATCATCGCATGAACCGTCACACTTTTCTAGGAATCTCAGGCGCTGTGCTGTAAAGACGTATTCTTAGAAAAGCATTGAAGTTGCTGTCCACCCAATCGGAGTATAAATAGTACAAATATAATTGCGGTGGAGAAGGAGGCAGCCGACGACTGGAGACGTTCTTCATATTAAGCAGATGGGTGGATTTTTTATACGTGTCGTTCTTGTGCAAGTTTCAACTTTCACAATTCGCTAATTGCCGTTTGATTTTTCGACATTCATTATTGGGATAGGGAAGCGGGCAATCGATATAAAACTTTGATGGTGGGTAACATATAATTTGCAGTTGGACTTTAATAGTCCAGGAGTTCATCATAACCTTATTGTGATAGACCCAACCAGGACAGAGGCTATTGAAGGAGACTGCAGGGTGGCCTCTTGCCTACTGACTATGGGCCCTGGCTTTTAAGGGAGCTCTACTCTTTGGGAGGTGTGTGCCTTGCCCTAGAGTGGTCTTGCTTTGGATTCGGGTCTATGTCTCCCCGAAACACATAGATTTGGGGCCCTTGTGCCCAAAGCAGAAATGCTTTAGACTGTGAGACTAAGAGCAGATATAATACTATAATCAGCTCAAACCAACCTGATACCGGGGTCTCCTGCTATAATCTGTTTAAGGTGTTATGTGTGTCTTTCCCCCCATTGTGTGCCTCCTAGGTGTGAATCCCCATTGTTAATTGAGTCGCCTATTGTTTCTGTCTGTCTGTTCATCTCTTGGAGATGTTACATAGTATAGTAGGTGAGGTTGAAATCAATTTAGGCCAATATGTATTCTGCTACATATTTTTGGTAAAACAAATTCCCAATAAGCGTATATTGATTGGTTTACGCAAATGTTATATTGTCTACAAGCTATGGGATATAGTTACATAGTAGTCCAACCTATGTGTGTGATTATATGTCAGTATTACATTATATATCCCTGTATGTTGCGGTCGTTTAGGTGCTTATGTAATCATTGTTTGAAACTATCGATGCCCCCTGCTGAGACCACCGCCTGTGGAAGGGAATTCCACATCCTTGCCGCTCTTACAGTAAAGAACCCTCTACGTAGTTTAAGGTTAAACCTCTTTTCTTCTAATTTTAATGAGTGGCCATGTGTCTTGTTAAACTCCCTTCCACGAAAAAGTTTTCTCCCTATTGTGGGGTCACCAGTCCGGTATTTGTATATTCAAATCATATCCCCTCTCAAGCGTCTCTTCTCCAGAGAGAATAAGTTCAGTGCTCACAACCTTTCCTCATAACTAATATCCTCCAGACCCTTTATTAGCTTTGTTGCCCTTCTTTGTACTCGCTCCATTTCCACTACATCCTTCCTGAGGACTGGTGCCCAGAACTGGACAGCATACTCCAGGTGCGGCCGGACCAGAGTCTTGTAGAGCGGGAGAATTGATCCCTTTTTAATGCCAATATTCTGTTTGCTTTGTTAGCAGCAGCTTGGCATTGCATGTCATTGCTGAGCCTATCATCTACTAGGACCCCCAGGTCCTTTTCCATCCTAGATCCCCCAGAGGTTCTCCCCCCAGTCTATAGATTGCATTCATATTTTTGCCACCCAAATGCATTATTTTACATTTTTCTACATTGAACCTCATTTGCCATGTAGTTGCCCATCCCATTCATTTGTTCAGATCTTCTTGTAAGGTGTCCACATCCTGCGGAGAAGTTATTGCCCTGCTTAGCTTAGTATCGTCTGCAAATACAGAGATTGAACTGTTTATCCCATCCTCCAGGTCGTTTATGAACAAATTAAATAGGATTGGTCCCAGCACAGAACCCTGGGGGACCCCACTATCCACCCCTGACCATTCCGAGTACTCATAATTTTACTATTTGCATAACGTGATCAAACTCATTTTGTGTGTTATATATATCCTGTGTGAATATACAATAAAGAGAGTTCCAGTTTGCACCTAAGCTAGTGTCATCTAGTCCTTGGGCGCTCAACTATAGTTACCTGGTTCCTGGGTCCAGACTGGAGGAAGCTGTCTACTGATGGAAGCACCCGTGCTGGCCGGTTTTGTCACACTTATTAATCCCTTCCCACCTAAGGGTAAAACAAATCTTAATGCTATTGCCTAAGCACAATTTTGCAACAAAGGAAAGCTGGCCCAAAATAGTAAAAAAAAAATAAAATAATAATAATAATTTAAATTTAGCTGTATATTTCCTGTTACTATCATAACTTACCACCAAAGAACAACCCAAAATAAATCCTCCTGCTCCTGCCGATCGCAGTGATACCACACATGTGTATGTTGTTTGTACCCGTAGTACAGCCCAGAAACAATAATGCGCTTTTTGCTTTTTGTTTATGCCATACCTAAAACACACCGACACTAACTGATGCCTATACTAATTTTTATAACTTATTTTTATAACTTTTTTTTTTATTTAATTCCTGCCCAAAATATACCAACCCTGAACTTTGACCCTGACCTTGACCTTTGGCCCTTACTTGACCCAAACACTAACCCTGGCACTGACCTAGATCAAACCTTCATCTAGGTATTTTTTCTTAAATTTTTTATTATTATTATTATTATTATTTTATTTACTTATTTATTTATTTATTACACACATTTATTTTTCTCTCTCTGTAATGCCGCATACACATGATCGTTTTTCTCGTCGCAAAAAGATACGACGGCTTTTCCGACGGGATTCCGCTCAAGTTTGCCTTGCATACACACGGTCACGCAAAAGTTCGTTGAAATTACGACCGTCAAGAACGCGGTGACGTGTACAACACTACGACGAGCCGAGAAAATGACGTTCAATGCTTCCAAGAATGCGTCGAATTGTTTCCGAGCATGCGTAGGGATTTTTGCACGTCGGAATTGCCACAGACGAACGCATTTTCGGATAGGAACTTTTCCCGACTGAAAAATTGAGAGCATGCTCTCAATATTTTGCTGGCTGGAAATCTCGCCAGCAAAAGACCGATGGAGCATATAACACGGTCGCGTTTTCCGACAAAAAACTCTCAGGGACAAAGAGGAGGATACTACTCAAGTAGCCAAAAATCTGACTTTTTAGGCATGGAAACAATGGAGAAGTGAAAAAATATATAATTTATTTGAAAAAATACATTATACAAACACAATATTCAAGAAGAGATAAAAAAACATGAAAACTGATACAGTCCGTACAGTGAGGCCTTCTGTGTCTACGCATTTCGCCATGAGGCTTCTTCAGGACACAATCAAGGTTCAAAGGCGTAACAAAAGAGAAACAGAGAGCAAGTCTCACTGTCTTTGATTTGATAGGCCTCATGTACAAAATCCCCGTAGTAGAAAAAATAGGGTGTTTATTGTGAATATTTTATATCTTTCAAAATATATCTAAAGCAGGGGCCCGTGTGTATCTTGTATTAAAGAAGAAGACTGTCTGAAACTATTGAAACTGAAGTATACAGCATCATAGAAGAGCAGTAAGCCTTAGTCAGGTTAAGCATTGCTGGTGGTGTGTGCCATAGCCTCTACTGGTATACAATACATGGAAATGGTGATACGGTGGTATGCCCCTGGGAGACGGCCGGGTGCTGTACGGGGATTTTGTACATGAGGCCTATCGAATCAAAGACAGTGAGACTTGCTCTCTGTTTCTCTTTTGTTACGCCTTTGAACCTTGATCGTGTCCTGAAGAAGCCTCACGGCGAAACGAGTAGACGCACAAGGGCTCACTGTACTGACTGTATCAGTTTTCATATTTTTTTATCTCTTCTTGAATATTGTGTTTGTATAATGTATTTTTTTTAAATAAATTATATATTTTTTTCACTTCACTGTTGTTTCCATGCCTAAAAAGTCAAATTTTTAGCTACTTGAGTAGTATCCTCCTCTTTGTCCCTATACGTTTGGATGTGGCATTGGTAGTGCTTCTTTTCCCTATTTTGACGAAAAACTCTCATCGGTCTTTTGAGGCAAATAGACTGTGCAGTTGCTCCAGAGCTTAGTAAATGAGGTGAAGCTTCCCTTTGCAAAGAATACCCAATCACATGCAAGGAAAGTAAAAAAAAACAGCATTTTTACTTGCTCATGATTGGATGATGGAAGCAGTTCATCAACGGGGGGGGGGGGGTGGGTGGTAAATCTTCCAGAGGTCAGGTGGTTAAA
Source organism: Aquarana catesbeiana (assembly GCF_042186555.1). Lineage (NCBI taxonomy): Eukaryota > Metazoa > Chordata > Amphibia > Anura > Ranidae > Aquarana > Aquarana catesbeiana. The sequence continues at coordinate 278,956,719 of NC_133334.1, forward strand.
GGCCCATGCAGACTTACTACCCATGTGTTGTTGTAAAGTGCAATAGTAAAACGCATTAAAGAACCATAAAGGACGGCAAAACTCTGAATACGCCATCAGTTGATAAGCTTCGGTTTGATTTGTTTAGTTCGGCAACTTCTCAAGGTCACTCTGTGGGATAAAGTCTGGACCAGTTCTTTTGCTCATCTGTAAAGTGTTGTCCTTTTTTCTTATTGCAATTTAGAATGTGGACATCATTTTCACATCAATAAGACGTATAATGAAGGACTTGGAAAGTCTTGTTTGGAATATGTAAGAAAATGTTCACGTTTCTAAAGGCTTAAACACGAACCGTCATTTTAGAAGACAGAAGTACTTTTAATTGCATCTTCTGGTTGGGTTGCTGAGCGCGCTCCGTAGCTGCGTTCAACAACGGTCCTCCTTTCGTTTTCATCTCGCCAGCGCTTAAGGTAGACGAGCGACTCTCTGTATCGAAATCAAACTTCTTGAAAGTCAAAACTAACAAAGGAATCCGGCTTTAGACAAAGTACTAGAAAATCACTAGAGTCGGATTCCTATAACAAGGCCTCTCGGGAGTCCTCCAGCCAAAGAAAAGGTACCATTGAAGATCAAGGACACTTGTTTCTTTTTTTTTTTTTTTTGCAAAAGATTTGCATGCCGTTGTCTTTCTGCATTCCCAGCTGGCTGCACACTAAACTTTTTTTTTTTTTTTTTCAGTGGTGTTTTTGTCCTTAGGATCAAAAAAAAAAAAAGAGAAAGGTTTTAGAGGTGGAATTTATGATGGAACTGCTAAGAAAGTATTTATAGCCAAAACTTTTATTTTGTAGTCTTGGATAGAACATGGAACGGATAAAACCCAACTCAATGGAAAATTGTATCAAATACTTACCGTAATATTCCTTTCCTGGTGCTAATCCGTGGCAGAATACATTTGGGGTAGTAGCCCCGCCTACTTCCGTCCGCAGGGCCGGTACAAAGCTATAAAGAATTGATACAAACATACCCCAACCACTGCCCCAACCTATAGCTGGCCTTAGCAAAGGAGCACATGGAAGGACGACACGTGTCAAACCAAACCAAAGAAAATTCCCAGCTCAACTCACCGACCAGCCTGCAACCTAACTAAATAATCCCGTCTAACAGTATGCGTTAAAATCAGGGGTTTTGTTTGCACACATTTGCAAACACATGCATATTATCTGCAGTCCTAACTCTATACATATTAGAGAGCCTCCATAGTAGAATCACATGCATAATAATGGATAGATAGAGGGCAGGTAAGCCTGGAGGGAGCCCACCCCTCCTTAAAGACAGGAGGGGTGCACTGAACAACCAGAATTTTATATATATATATATATATATATTTTTTTTTTTTTTTCATTAAATAATTAATTAATTAATATATAATTTTTTTTTAATTAATTAATTAATTAATTAATTAATATATATTATATTGTCAAAAGCATTGGGACCTTGTGGACAGCCTTCCCAGAAGAGTGGTTCTTCTTATTGGAGCCTGTAGCATCCCAAGGTCAGGCACTGCGCTACAGGAGAGGCTGAACCTGCGCAGGAAAAACACTAGAAGTGGCAAGCAAGGGTTTCTTCTCTTCACAATGGCTGTGAGTTTCCTCCTGAGGACAAACAAAGGGAATGGGCTGTTGTGTGGGTATTAATTCTTCACCGCTTTGCACTGGTCCTGTGGGTGGAGGTATTTAAGGTGGACTGCACTGACAGAGGCCTGAGGGTGGGGGAGGGGTGGGGCGTACCTTGAAGAATGCAAATAAAGCATTGACAAGTTGGGAGAACCTGTTAACATGCAGCAACCTGTTAAAGTCATCTTTACTGCTCCTCCCCATTCACTGCTTGGAATGACCCATGTTTCCAGCCCCTGAGGGCTCATTCACATCAGCAGACGCATGCTATGGTGCCGAGTTCATTATGCCCATGGGTGGGAAGCACTGGTGCAATGCGTCGCAGTGCTTGCTTTTTCCCTTTTCTTTCTAACTTCCACTTCATTTAATTATGTGCACAGCAGGGTGTTGTAGCACGTGTTGTAATGAGCTTCAAGAAAGGCAGCGCATCTACATTTTTACTCAGGGCAGGGCTGTCTTAAAGCATGGGCACCCCTGGGCACCGCCCAGGGGCCCCAGGCGCATAGGTGGCCCCATGATAATCTTGCATTACATCATACTTTCCAACTGATTTGCCGGGACAGTCTTGCTTTTTACTAAGCTGTACCGAGCTGGCTGTGTCCCAGAACCTGTATTGTGCCCTCCTGATCCCAGTATTGTGCCCTCCTGACTCCCCCTGTACTGGGCCCTCCTGACTCCCCCTGTACTGTGCCCTCCTGATCCCAGTATTGTGCCCTCCTGGCTCCCCCTGTACTGTGCCCTCCTGGCTCCCCCTGTACTATGCCCTCCTGGCTCCCCCTGCACTATGCCCTCCTGGCTCCCCCTGTACTGTGCCCTCCTGACTCCCCCTAAACTGTGCCCTGCTGATCCCAGTATTGTGCCCTCCTGAATCCCCCCTGTACTGTGCCCTCCTGATCCCAGTATTGTGCCCTCCTGACTCCTCCTGTATTGTGCCCTCCTGGCTCCCCTTGTACTGTGCCCTCCTGGCTCCCCCTGTACTGTGCCCTCCTGGCTCCCCCTGTACTATGCCCTCCTGGCTCCCCCTGTACTGTGCCCTCCTGATCCCAGTATTGTGCCCTCCTGACCCCCCTGTACTGTGCCCTCCTGATCCCAGTATTGTGCCCTCCTGGCTCCCCCTGTACTGTGCCCCCCTGGCTCCCCTTGTACTGTGCCCTCCTGGCTCCCCCTGTACTGTGCCCTCCTGGCTCCCCCTGTACTGTGCCCTCCTGATCCCAGTATTGTGCCCTCCTGCCTCCCCCCATACTGTGTTCTTTGGGTTGATTAGTATTTGATTTATGGCATGTTTTCTTATTGTTTAAAATCGATTTTATTGAAAGTAGAAATAAATATATGCCTAATTCTATCAACTATTTATACTTTCATTCTGGAGAGTTGGTGCGTAAATTAGGGCAAGCTGGTAGGGGTCCCAGCGCATTACTTTGCTCAGGGGCCCATGATGCTAATAAGATGGCTCAGGTTACACCAATGCAATGTGAAAAATAAGGGCTATATGTATGTTTATACATATTTGAATTTTATTATTGTATTGCTGGAGGACCCCGTGTTGTAAGATCCACCTCATAGTGTTGCCTCATGCAAATTATATTTTCACTCCACCTGTCCTCTTATTGAGGCTTGATTCTTTTGTCCTATTTTGGACGGTGAAGTTTTCTTATTTGCTCTAGTTTCAGTCAGATGACCTCTTTTACAGTACTCTTTGTTTATATTTTTTCAGAGAGGCGGGATAGGCGTCATATCCGGCCCTATTGTATGTGCATATGCCATTCTTGGTTTTTAGAAACAAGGTTTGTCCCGCACATGTCATGTCATTCGTGGTGACGTCATATTCGTTTTCGGAGTCTGCGTCGCTACGCATTCCGCTCCCCGCTCAGCATATGGTTCCGTCCTGCGCGATTGCGCCGCTTCCGGTCCCAGCCTCTTCAGAACGAAAATTTCAGATGGTGTCGGTGGGGTCCCTCATGGCTTGAATTTTTATATGGCGCGCCATGTGGGCGCCAATGGGGGCCACCCATGCCTTGACTTTTCAGATAGAGATTGTCAGGGCTGGGCTCAAGCACCATTTTGCTTTTTTCCGGAAGTGGATGTTGACACCATGAGGCTGTGGCTCATTAACGAGGTATCTTTTTGCTATTAAAAAAGAAATAACCGCGCTAAATATAAGTGAAACACGTGAAGCAATCTCAAAGACTTCCGTGAGGAAGTACATATATAAATACAAAAATGTTGAAAAATATTACAAATTAAATTATGAAAAGTACATGGGTCAACACTTGTATGTATGAATCAAACATGAATGTCCATATGTAATATTTGCGAATAAAAATAAGTGTCCATATATAGTAACAGAAAATACAAATGTGAAGTAATGATCTGAAATCAGTTCAAGAAAGACCCCTTGGGTGAATCCAACCAGAGTCAATGGTGTAAAAAATATGAGTGACAACCCATACAGTATCCGCAAATACCCAATAATTGCGCTTACCGCAAGGCAAGCGAACACCAGCCTGTATCACGTCTTGGTGTGGAGAATCCAGATGGTGCTCTTAGACTGTATACATCGTAGCTGAAAGGATGTAATGAGGACACCAAACTTCCATCTCATAGACATGTAAATAAAAAGGAACTGGCCATAGTGTAATACTGATAAAAACGATTTAATAGATAAAGGTAGAAAACTCACATGAGTATGTAAAAATACAGCAAACAGCCGGCCGGCATAGCGAGCACCCGTCCACACTGAAAATGGCGATGACGTCAGAGCGTCAACCTCCCGACGTACGTTTCACCACAAATGGCGTTGTCTGGGGAACATTCCTTTTCATTTATATGCTTGTGAGATGTCATTTTGGAGTCTCTGCTGTATCCCCCGGTTCCTGCCGCAAGCAGTCCAGAACACCAATGGATCTCTCATACTGCTATTGAACATAAGCTGTGGTTGGCTTGCCTTGCGGTAAGTGCATTACTTGCCTGGTGGTGGATCACGTAGTGTGGTGTGGTAAACTGATACTGAACACAAGCTGTTGTTGGCTTGCCTTGTGGTAAGCGCAATATTTGCACGGAGTGTGGGGTCTCATCTTCACTATGGAGTTTGCTAGTGTTCACTCTAAGTTCCCTTTTTTTCCTGCTGTATCTTTATGCACTAGTGTAAGTTTTCTATCTTTTCTAAACTTTGATTAGTTTGGCAGTATTACACTATGGCCAGTTTCTTTTTATTTACATGTCTATGAGATGGAAGTTTGGTGTCCTCATTACATCCTTTCAGCTACGATGTATACAGTCTAAGAGCACCATCTGGATTCTCCACATCAAGACGTGATACAAGCTGGTGTTCGCTTGCCTTGCGGTAAGCGCAATTATTGGGTATTTGCGGATACTGTATGGGTTGTCACTCATATTTTTTACACCATTGACTCTGGTTGGATTCACCCAAGGGGTCTTTCTTGGACTGATTTCAGATCATTACTTCACATTTTTATTTTCTGTTACTATATATGGACACTTATTTTTATTCGCAAATATTACATATGGACATTCATGTTTGATTCATACATACATGTGTTGACCCAAGTACTTTTCATAATTTAATTTGTAATATTTTTCAACATTTTTGTATTTATATATGTACTTCCTCACGGAAGTCTTTGAGATTGCTTCACGTGTTTCACTTATATTTAGCGCGGTTATTTCTTTTTTATTAGTTATTTTAGTGCACATCTCACCGTTTAACTGCTGCTTTTTGGGGGGATAGTTTCTATAGGTAGCGCAGTATTTTTTTGTTTTTCTATCTTTTTGCTATACAAGTATAGTGCTTACAGCAGATGAGCACCCCAGATGATGTCTTGTGAGACGAAACGCGTCGGTACGCTGTGCTGAAGTCACTGTCTTTTATTCAAAGCGCTTTTTTATCCTCTAAAATGTGAGTGTATTTTTTCCTTTTTTGCAAATAAATAATTTCCGATTTCCAAACGGAATTTCACTATGTGCCTACCTTCTTTTCCTTTTTACAAATATATTATATTGGAGAAACCATCCACCCTGTTTCCTGTCCAATAACTACCCCATTGAGGTTCACTGTCGGAGTTGGTCTTCTAGCTGGAGGTCATGTCCGCTGTGGTAGTTTCCCCTGGGTGTGTTGCCCTACCAGCCTGATTGACCCATTAGGTGTATACTTACTTGGGTTCAATCTCTCTGGTAAGCCTTTTGACTCTCTGGTGGTTGATCACTTATCAGGAAGTTTGGGCAAGTTTTTCCATACCACATCGATGCTCAGTTCAAGTGTCAACTACTTTGAATCACCTTTTGGATATTTTTATTGTTTGGCTCACTCCCACATTTTGTTCTCAGTATTAATGATTTGCCATTTTTGGACATTATTCATATAATTTTCATCTGTACATTTGCCGATATGACATTTGGTGTACTATTTTCCCTTTAAAGGTTCATCATATTTGTGCATCCTACTTTATACTTATGTATTTGTGCACTGTTTATATTGTTTTCAGTTCACTCTATTTTTGTGCACTCCTTTTTATACTTATATGTGTTTGTACACTGTTTTACATTGCTTTCAGTTCCCTTTGAGATAATTCTTTAGAGCTGCACTTATCTTTCATAGACCTGAGCACATAGACAGCCTTAGGTTTCCCATGTCCTTGTGTTGCGCCTGCGTTGGTCACCTCAGGTCAATGCGCTGGGCGTGAAGTAGCCCTGACACCCTTCTTTGCTGTGTGTGCACACAGGATGGTGTCAGTCTTCTGACGTTTGTAATCAGATAATCATGTTGAAGAAAAGCTGATATAATCCGTAGACTGGGGTGAGGGGATCCCTTCATCGGGGGGTTACCATGGTCTTTGAAAAGTAGGTTTCGTCTCATGTGCGTCTTCTCACATGAAGGTAGCGGAGCATTGCATCTAACAGATGTAAATGCCATCCATCTGAATGTAAAGGAGCACATTACAGACATCTAAGGCATGCATATCTTTCTATTTACTGATGTAGCAGACAGAAGAGTTATCTCCCATCATTGCAAATGTCATTACGTGCTGTAGAAGCTCTCGTATATTTGTATCCCGTCTGTGTACAAATCATTCATCGTCTGCTTTCAGAACTTAACCTGCGCCGCTCTTCAGGGCAATGCAGCGCTCACCGACCTGCATTTTTTTTTTGCCCATTCTTTGCTCTTCGTCACGTCCTAAAAACTTTGCAAATTCTTCAGCCAAACAGCTAAATACGCAGAGTTTGTAATTCTGTCTGGCTGTTTTTATGATTAATACACCACCGCAGGGCAACACAGCCAGGAGGATGACACCGCTTTCTCAGTAATGCTGGCATACATGGCTCCAATTTCAACTGACTCCTGCTGTTTCTGAAAATGATTGTGAGCCATGGATGGCCCCATCGACACCATCTGAAAATTTGAGCCATGGGGGGGGGCCCCGTCTACACCATCTAAAACTTTGAGCCATGGATGGCCCCATCGACACCATCTGAAAATTTGAGCCATGGGGGGGCCCCGTCTACACCATCTAAAACTTTGAGCCATGGGTGGCTCTGTTGGCACCATCTGAAAATTTAAACCATTGGTAGCCTCATGAGCAGTATCTGAAAAGTCAAACCATGGGTGGCCCCCACTGGCGCCATCAAAAAATTTGAGCCATAAGGGATCCCAACGGCACCATCTGAAATTTTGAGCCATATGTGGCTTCTAGCTCTGTCAGAAACCATGAAATCAGACCGAGACAGAAGTACAGTTAAATCACACTTGTTTTATAATAAAAGTAAATAGAACAAACGTAGGCAAAACATAGCCAGAGTTCAGGAACCGGAACAGATAGTCAGACAAGCCAAACGTCAGGGAGCGGGAGATGAGCGTAGTAAAATAGCAAGCAGGATCCGGAGCCAAAAGGGATGTCAGCCAAGCAACTCTTTTAAAAGGAATGCAGGAGAGCGTCTCTGTGATGTTGACTAAGGCGAAGGCAGAGATCCTCTGGGCTGGACGGCTTAAGTAGGCAGGACTGACGAGCAGGATGTCATCAACAGCTGAGTAACTGTGGACAGATAGGAGCTGGCAATTAGCCGACAGCTGAGCGGCCAGCTCAGAGAAGGAAGGGCTGAGCCCAGCCTTGACAATCTCTATCTGAAAAGTCAAGGCAAGGGTGGCCCCCATTGGCCCCATTTAAAAATTCAAGCCATGAGGGACCCCACCGGCACCATCTGAAATTTTGAGCCATGCGTGGCCTCTATCTCTATCTGAAAAGTCAAGGCATGGGTGGTCCTGTTGGCACCATCTGAAAACTCAAGCCATGGGTGACCCCATCAGTACCATCTGAACATTTTAGCCATGACTGGTCCTTACAGTAGCTTCTGAAAATTGTAGCCATGAGTGGCCCTATCAGGACCATCTGAAAATTTGAGCCATGGGTGACCCCATCAGTACTATCTGAAAATTTGAGCCATGGGTGGCCCTGTTGACACCATCTGAAATGTGTAGCCATGAGTAGCCCCATTGGTAGCTTCTGAAAATGTAAAACTATGGGTGGCCCTGTCAGTATCATGTGAACATTTGAGCCATGGCTGGTCCTTACGGTACCATCTGAAAACCTGAGCCATGGATGGTCCCATCAGCACCATCTGAAAAATTTGAGCCATGGGTTGCCCTATCAGCACCATCTGAAAATTTGAGTAATGGATTGCCCTGTTGACAGCATCTGAAAATTGGAACTATGGGTGGCCTCATCAGTACCATCTGAACATTTGAGCCATGGCTGGTCCTTACGGTACCATCTGAAAATCTGGGCCATGGGTGGCCTAATCAGCGCCATCTGAAAATATGAGTCATGTGTGGCCCTGATCTGAAGATGCAAGCTATGGGTGGCCCTGATGGTGCCTCTTACAAATTTGACCAATAGGTGCCCCTCTCGGCACAATCAGCAACCACCATAATGGCGTACTGTTTCACCGTGGTCCCTTTGACTTTAATGGGTGCCTTTGGCAGGTGTAATTTCAGGCAAGAGCGACATACCGAGTTAAGGTATGCATTTTTAGTTGCATATTACAACTGCTCTACAGGGGGGTAAAAAGGAAGCTAATATAAATATAGAATTAGGTACTTGTGCTGGCTGTATATAAACACCCTTCGCATCAGCCCTCCAGCCCCAGTGTGGTAAATGCAGCCCAGCTGATGAATCCGTAGACAGGAGCCAGGCTTTGCACGCGGCAGTTTACGAGCAGAGCCTGCTTAGTAAGCGGTCGCGGTCTCTTCTCTAGCAGAAAGATGTCAGACATGGTGGATTGTACAGCAGTACATAGCCGGGGGAAAGTTTGTCGCACGTGCTGAGCCGCGTCCGCCATCCAGGCGACGTGACCCGCTTCGTTATTACACGCATCGCCTGACGTCGCAGGCATGATGAGATTTCATGGCCTTTGCACCCGACGCCTTGCAGATACATTTAACACCTTGCAGATTAGCATAATTTTTTCAGATGTATTCAGTGGTCGGGGCTCAACGAGATACAAACTAATGCGGGGCGGTAAATATTATTCCAGCAGGCTCACGGGGAGAGCGCGCAGCTTAACTCTCCGATAAGACGGAATACTAAGAGATTGGAGCTAAACAAGAGCACCGCTGGGTACTGGGTTTATCTACTAAACATAACCCCTTTTAACATTGGAAAAAATAAATAAATCAACAATGCAAAAAAAAATGCAAAAAAGTGGAACTTTACATAAAAAGTAGAAATGTGCGAACTGCCAGGCTTTGTATTGCAGAAGAGACATACTGGGGTGGATTTACTAAAAGGTAAATAGACTGTCCACTCTGCACATGCAGTTGCTCCAGAGCTTAGTAAAGCCTATGGAAGCTCTGTTGACTTCCATCATCCAATCATGGGCAAGCAAAAATGTGTTTTTTTTTTCTTCCCTTGCACGTGATTGGGTATTGTTTGCAAAGTGGAGCGCCTCCTCATTTACAAAACTCGGAAGTAACTGCACATGCAGAGTGCACAAGTCTATTTAGCTTTAGTAAATCCACCCCAGTGTGTTCTTACCTGCCTCTTCAATGACTTCTTAATAGAGTACGTTGAGCCATGGGGGGGGGGCCCATAAGCACCATCTGAAAATTTAAGCCATGGGTGGCCCCATCGACACCATCTAAAAATCTGAGCCATGGGTGGCCTGATTGACACCATCTGAAAATTTGAGTCATGAGTGACCTTGATGGCACTATCTGAACATTCATGTTATGAGTGGCCCCGTCAGCACCATCTGAAAATTTGGAGCCATGGGGGGCCCTGAAGGCACCATCTGAAAATTTGAGCCATGGTTGGCCCCATCTACACCATCTGAAACTTTGAGCAATGAGTTGCTCCGTTGGCACCATCTGAATATTTGAGCCATTGGTGGCCTCATGAGCACTGTCTTAGAAGTCAAGCCATGGGTGGCTCCTATTGGCACTATCTAAAAATTTGAGCCATGGGTGGCCCCACTGGCATCATGTGAAATTTTGAGCCATGTGTGACCTCATGAGCACTATCTGAAAAGTCAAGGCCTGGGTGGCCCTGTTAACACCATCTGAAAATTTGAGCCATGGGTGACCCCTATTAGTACCATCTGAACATTTGAGCCATGACTGGTCCTTGGGATACCATCTACATCACAAAAATAAAGCCAGGAGTGGCCCTGATGGCACCATCTGAAAATTGTAGCCATGGGTGACCCCATTAGTACCATCTGAACATTTTAACTATGACTGGTCCTTACAGTACCATCTGAAAATTAGAGCCATGAGTGACCCTGGTGGTACCATCTGAAAATATACTGATGGTACCATCTGAGCTTTGCATGTCCAATACCAGCATTCTACGGAGTGGCGGGATGAATGAACTCCCACACCTGTCCGGCAGTTACATCATCCAGGCACAGACAATCAAGATGGCTGAATATCCCAAACCTAAAGGAAGACGGGTGAAGATGAGGGAGCTCACAGACGTTGCATTGCTCAGGAGGTCGGTATAGTTCCAGTTTAATGCGAACCTTTGCTTTCCTATGCAGGATATAGCAGCAGGTTCACCTAAAGTTGAACTCCGGGAATTAGACTCTACCCTTTGCAGCAGGGCCCCCCTTCACTGCAAGGGTTAAATGCTTAATTAGGGTCTGATCACATTGGAACATGGCAAAGGCACGCTCCGTGCAGGTTTCCTACAATGCACATGAACACACTGCCCTTGCAAGACATGCGCAGGTGCCAATTAATTTTTAATGGCACCCCAAATTAATCAGATGCATAGTACCATAGTAGTACCATGTGGTTTGGTGCAGTGAAATCTGAAAAAATAGCGATTGCACTACTTTTTCCAGCACCCGGTGCATTTGGCAGCCCATTAAAATGAATGGGCCTGTTAAACCAGAATGCTCTGGACTGTATTGGAACTCGCATGTTCCAATGTGAACTAGTCCTTAGTCTAGGGCAGTGATGGTGAACTTTGGCACCCCAGATGTTTTAGAACTATATTTCCCATGATGCTCAACTATACTGCAGAGTGCATGAGCATCATGGGAAATGTAGTTCCAAAACATCTGGGGTGCCAAGGTTCGCCATCACTGGTCTAGGGGTTCGGTGTGTTGCTTACCTCTCAGTCCAGCAGTCTCCCGTGCTCTTCTACCCAAAGCTCCGAGTTTTGGGCAAACCCTTGGCATCATTCCATCCACCGCTATTAACCCTGCCTTGTATTTGGAGGAGGTGAGAATGTGACCATGGCCAAGAGAACCTTGGAGAGGTGGTAGAGCTGGACCGGTCTCTGCACCCATAGACTAAACGGGCATTTAACACTTTCAGTGTTGGGAGGGAGGCACACTGCATTTTGTCTAATTCCTAGAGTTCAACTTTAACCTCTTTACGACCGCCCAACACATATCATACCATAAGATGGGAGGTCAGTCAGCCACAGCTCAAGGAATGCCTAGACCTTTCTTCTCTGGAGGGACCCTAGCATCCCATTGAACTCTGGTGGAGAACGGATACTTTAAAGTGAACCTTTGTTTTCCCATGCATGGTAAAGCATATTCCCTTTACTCTCTCATCACTTCATTTGTTTGTGGAAGTAAAGTGTAGAATCGCTATGAGAGCTCCCATTTGCCTATCCATGCTCACACAGGGGTAAAGATTCTCTTCATACCCAATGTGACAGCTCTAGACCCTGACAATTGGTCGCTTGGGCATGCAGCATAATTACATGGAAGGAAGGGGAGAGATTCACATGCTCCTCCATACCTTAAATTTTTTAAATTTTTTTTGCTCCAGCCTTTTTCAACCTCTTCAGCAAAGAGGAACCGTTGAAACACCATTCCAGTCTCAGGGAACCCCTGCTAAAAATTACTATATCTACAACTCATGGTATATTAGTGTGATGGTCAGTGGGAAAAATGCTCCTTACATTTTTGGCCGTTGGGAAGAATTACCTCCTTACAGATAGCTAAAAAGTTCAGTGGTGTCAGTGGGAACTTATCTGAGAGGCAGAAACCCTAGCAACCTCTGGAGGAACCCTATAGCTCCATGAAACTCCCGATTGAGAGCAACTGAAGATGACTGTATGGGGAGGAAAGTTGGGTATTAAAAGAACAACCCAAACGAAAGCCTTTTTATTTATTTCAGATAGAGTGGGAAAGATGACGATGAAAAGTCTAGTGCAGTAAACCTGAAGACATAAAGGCACAACTTTAGGTACAATAGAGATGGAAATTGCATGGAATGGTTTAAGAAGCTGGTGGCAGCCCCCCCCCCCCCCCCCCGACATTATGATAAGGCCTAGAAAACAGCCTGGGCCAATTCCTTTACCAGTTCTACCAGGGATAATAAGATAAGACAGGTGGGGCATGGTCACACTGGAAGTCAAGTTAAGGGTCCTCAGGCAACAGCAGAAGAATATCTAAGGCAGAAGCCTCTAAAGGAGCCTTTGGTTCCTTTTTCTCAGAATCCAAACCATCAGAAATAACATTGAAATTTGGATTTGGCCATCTAATTAATATTGGGTGCAAACGTAAAACATCATCCGAAATCTGAGATCAAGTCTAGTGTGCAGGTTTCTGACAGCAGAAAGAAAAGTATGCTGGTGCCTTGGTTTCAAAGACGAAAAAAGTTAACTTTTTAAAAAAAATTGTAGCTTGCTGCAGATTGCATTTGAAAAGGTTATTTTTTTTTTTTTAAATATCAGTACCAAACAGCTCATACAGCAATTATATGTGGCCTATCAGGTTTTTTGTTAATCAAACCGGAGTTTTCCTTTGAACGTAATCACACACATGAGCAGGCGCCGTGACCAAACAGTTGCGCTTATAAAGGGAGCACAGCGGAACTACATCTTGCTTATTATAGACCAAAGCACAGGCTGTAAATAATATTAGCTGCGAGAGATGATGTGACCTCGCAGGCAGGAAACACCACCTCTCCATCTGTGTTCCATTACCGAGAATCTCCGACGAAGATCTTATTATGAAAATGGATGGGATCAGATTAACCAGCCAGCCACCATCATTTTCCTCCGTGTTCTATTCAACGCACAGAGTGGGGGAATGCTTTCGAAGATGTTTTTCTTCATATCCATTCTGTCTCGGTGAATAGGAAGGCCGAGCTATTATGCTCCTCCAGCCTTTCCCTGCCAACAGTAAACATCTTTTTTTTTTTTTTTTGTACTTGGTTTCTTTCATTGTAGCTACAGGAGAGGAAAGTGCGGGTGATTTGTTGGCTGGACTCTGCAGATATGCTCTAAAAATTCTAATTTAATCGTACTCGGATAAGGAGAGCCTCAGGAAGGAGGGTTCGGGGGGATAGAGAGGCTCTCCGGAGGAATGGTGGCCATTGAAAACTTGACACTTTTTCATTTATTTTTTATTATTTATATATATATATATATATATATATATATATATATATATATATATATATATATATATATATATATATATTTTAGATTTCATTATATTTTGAAATATATTGCTAGGAATACTGGTCCCTCAAACCATTGGCTCTTCAGGCTCACTTAGCCTTGTAGATGGCAGCACCTCACTGCGAAAGTCTACACTCTCAGCTCTCAATAAAAGCCCACCTGACTCCTGGGATGAGACCTCCTGTCTCCTGGCTGCTGGCTGGGGCACCTATGACCCCTGATTGAGACCTCCTGTCTTCTGGCTGCTGGCTGGGGTACCTCTAACCCCTGGTTGAGACCTCCTGGCTGCTGGCTGGGGCACCTCTAACCCTTGGTTACGACGTCCTGTCTGCTGGCTGCTGGCTGGAGCACCTCTGACCCCTGGTTAAGATATCCTAACTGCTGGCTGGAGCACCTCTGACCCCTGGTTGAGACCTCCTGTCTGCTGGCTTGGGAACCTCTAACCCCTTGTTAAGACCTCCTGTCTGCTGGCTGGGGCACCTCTGACCCCTGTTTGAGACCTCCTGTCTGCAATATGGGAGCCCTGAGCTTTCCTCAGGCTTGAGTATATCATGACCCTGCACACCTGTGTACTCAGACAGGCTGTAGGAGTCTGGGGCACACCTGACCCCTTGATAGGAACCCACCTGACTCCTGGGATGAGACCTCCTGCTGCTGGCTGGGGCACCTCTAACTCCTGGTGGAGACCTCCTGGCTGCTGGCTGGGGAACCTCTAACCCCTTGTTAAGACCTCCTCTCTGCTGGCTGGAGCACCTCTGACCCCTGGTTGAGACGTCCTGTCTTCTGGCTGCTGGCTGGGTCACCTCTGACCCCTGGTTGAGACGTCCTGTCTGCTGGCTGGAGCACCTCTGACCCCTGGTTGAGACGTCCTGTCTGCTGGCTGGAGCACCTCTGACCCCTGGTTGAGACCTCCTGGCTGCTGGCTTGGGAACCTCTAACCCATTGTTAAGACCTCCTGTCTGCTGGCTGGGGCACCTCTGACCCCTGTTTGAGACCTTCTGTCTGCAATATGGGAGCCCTGAGCTATCCTCAGGCTTGAGTATATCATGACCCTGCACACCTGTGTACTCAGACAGGCTGCAGGAGTATTACAACCCAGACATATGATTGAAAGTTCCGTCCCACCCAAGACACTTTGGAACCTTCAAACTTCAGGCTCCAATCCAGGGCTACTGAACCTGAAGAAAGCCAAAACCACAGCTTCACCCCTTTAGCCCATAAGCTCACAGAGGTCGCACCTCGCTTTAAGCCGGATTTCATCTTTCAGCAGGCGCATGGCAGCCTTCAATTTCAAGAGAGGTTTCAAGGAGTTACAATATCGGAATTGAGCAAAATTATTTAGAGACTTTTTAAAGACCACATAAGTGAAATAAAAGAAGCTGTTTGTCTGCAGTAGAACATTTCTATTTTTTAGTATAGCATGACTGTGTTGTTTTTTCCGGATAATAGGTGTGAATATGATTTGGTATAATACAATGCAATTCTATCTCCTTGCCTGAAGGCTTTCCACTTTTTGGCCGCACTTTCTTCTTGGTATCGGCTTGAAATTACTTTTCAGTTGTAGTGGGAATTAGCATTGAGTCCAGTCATTCTGCAGCAGGCGAGTCTGCAATAAAAAGACACAGATCTATAGACCGAAATATGCCGGGCCCGGCAACCCAAATGATTAAATCAATTTTACTTTAAATCCTATTTCAGAAAGCTGGTTTTATTTATTACAGCGCATATTAGGAGCTGCTGCTTCTATTAAGGATTTTATCGGATTGCGGTATTGTTACTCAATACAAAAAAGATGCAGATGGAGTTTACACCTATGGAAATGCTGTATTACCTCTGTATATGGAGATTCAGTAATGATGTCACCGGCCTCCAGCTAATGGATAGAGAACATTCCCAATGATGTCACCAGCCTCCAGCTAATGGATAGAGAACATTCCCAATGATGTCACCGGTCTCTAGTGAATGGATAGAGAACATTCCCAGTGTTGTCACTGGTCTCTAGTGAATGGATAGAGAACATTCCCAATGATGTCACCGGTCTCTAGTGAATGGATAGAGAACATTCCCAATGATGTCACCGGTCTCTAGTGAATGGATAGAGAACATTCCCAATGATGTCACCGGTCTCTAGTGAATGGATAAGGAACATCCCTAATAATGTCATTGGTCTCTAGTGAATGGATAGGGAACATTCCCAATGATGTCACTGGTCTCTAGTGAATGGATAAGGAACATCCCTAATGATGTCATTGGTCTCTAGTGAATGGATAGGGAACATCCCCAATGATGTCACCGGTCTCTAGTGAATGGATAAGGAACATCCCTAATTATGTCATTAGTCTCTAGTGAATGGATAGAGAACATTCCCAATGATGTCACTGGTCTCTAGTGAATGGATAGGGAAAATTCCCAATGATGTCACTGGTCTCTAGTGAATGGATAGAGAACATTCTCAGTGATGTCACTGGTCTCTAGTGAATGGATAGAGAACATTCCCAATGATGTCACTGGTCTCTAGTGAATGGATAGGGAAAATTCCCAATGATGTCACTGGTCTCTAGTGAATGGATAGAGAACATTCTCAGTGATGTCACTGGTCTCTAGTGAATGGATAGGGAACATTCCCAATGATGTCACTGGTCTCTAGTGAATGGATAAGGAAAATTCTCAGTGATGTCACTGATCTCTAGTGAATGGATAGGAACATTCTCAGTGATGTCACTGATCTCTAGTGAATGGATAGGGAACATTCCCAATGATGTCACTGGTCTCTAGTGAATGGATAAGGAAAATTCTCAGTGATGTCACTGGTCTCTAGTGAATGGATAGGGAACATTCCCAATGATGTCACTGATCTCTAGTGAATGGATAGAGAACATTCCCAATTATGTCATTGGTCTCTACTGAATGGATAGGAAAAACCCCCAATGATGTCACTGGTCTCTAGTGAATGGATAGGGAAAATCCCTAATGATGTCACTGGTTTCCAGTGAATGGATAGGGAACATTCCCAATGATGTCACTGGTCTCTAGTGAATAGATGGGGAACATCCCCAATTATGTAACTGGTCTCTAGTGAATAGATGGGAACATCCCCAATGATGTCACTGGTCTCTAGTGAATAGATGGGGAACATTCCCAACGATGTCACTGGTCTCTAGTGAATGAAAAGGGAACATTCCCAATGATGTCACTGGTCTCTAGTGAATGGATAGGGAACATTCCCAATTATGTCACTGGTCTCTAGTTAATGGATAGGGAACATCCCCAATGATGTCACTGGTCTCTGGTGAATAGATGGGGAACATCCCCAATGATGTCACCGGTCTCTAGTGAAAGGATAGGGAAAATTCTCAATGATGTCACCGGTCTCTAGTGAATGGATAGAGAACATTCCCAATGATGTCACCGGTCTCTAGTGAATGGATAGGGAACATCCCCAATGATGTCACTGGTCTCTAGTGAATGGATAGAGAACATTCCCAATGATGTCACCAGTCTCTAGTGAATGGATAGGGAACATTCCCAATGATGTCACCGGTCTCTAGTGAATGGATAGAGAACATTCCCAATGATGTCACCGGTCTCTAGTGAATGGATAGGGAACATTCCCAATGATGTCACCAGTCTCTAGTGAATGGATAGGGAACATTCCCAATGATGTCACCGGTCTCTAGTGAATGGATAGGGAACATTCTCAATGATGTTACCGGTCTCTAGTGAATGTATAGGGAATATTCTCAGTGATGCTACTGGTCTCTAGTAAATGGATAGGGAACATTCCCAATGATGTCACCGGTCTCTAGTGAATGGATAGGGAACATTCCTAATGATGTCACTGGTCTCTAGTGAATGGATAGAGAACATTCCCAATGATGTCACCGGTCTCTAGTGAATGGATAGGGAACATACCCAATGATGTCACCAGTCTCTAGTGAATGGATAGGGAACATTCCCAATGATGTCACCGATCTCTAGTGAATGGATAGGGAACATTCCCAATGATGTCACCGGTCTCTAGTGAATGTATAGGGAATATTCTCAGTTATGTCACTGGTCTCTAGTGATGTCACTGGTCTCTAGTGATGTCACTGGTCTCTAGTGAATGGACAGGTATATTGTCAGTGATGTCACTGGTCTCTAGTGATGTCACTGGTCTCTAGTGAATGGACTGGTATATTCTCAGTGATGTCACTGGTCTCATACTTTACTAAAAATGTATTTTATCTGTGTCACCACAAGATGCCCCATCACTTCCTGTTCTGACAGGAAGAAAGAAGAAATTACCCAAATGCGGGTACTGATGGCAATAAAAATCTTACAGAGGATCTAACGGCATGAACTTAATAAAATAAACTAACTTTGTGTGGAGTTGGCCTCCCCGAGTCGATTATCAGACCAGAACAATTTCCCTAATTCTGAGGCCAGATTGATATCTTTATTAAACACTTGACTGCAGTTATTTCTGTAATGGAATGTTTAGCCCGGAGGAATAAACTCTTAACATGTAATATCCGTGTGGAGTGCCTTTTCAGGTAACTCTTATTTCTCTTTATCATCCCCGCTGTGCTCGGATCACGCCAGATGCTCCTGTATATTCATACATTTTTTTTTTATCTGCTCAGAACTAACAAGGTTAAGAAGCAGATGTTCGTGTTCCTTCTTGACCCCTAAATCATCTCTACAGCTGGCATGCCTCGTTTGCCTTTTTTAAATTCCATATTATAAAGTTGGCTCACAGAAAATTGATATTTCTGTAATTGATGGACACTGGTCGGCTGAACCACATAGTGGGGCCTGGGTTAGTGAAAAGTAATTTGAACCTTGAGATACATACAGGAAGCAAAGTTACCTGTTGAAGGCTTCATTTTGACATTTCACTGGAACAATTGTCCTCATTGGATGATTTTACATTCACCGTTTTTTTAAATGCTCAGCTCCAAGCTACATTTGTACTTGTTATAAAGCCCCCCCCCAGGCATTGTTAAATAAATAAATAATTTGAATAAGTGTCAGGGTACAATATTCACCTCCAAGCCAGATCCCTGTAGTACCTCTTCCTTACCACAAGATATTCCAGTGTCACTTAAAGCGGACCTTCACAGCTGAATTGTCAGGACCTGGATCACCTGCTGGTGGCACTGCCCTTCTCAGTGCAGAAGGTTGTAGTTCTGGTGTCCACCAGTAGGTGTTTTAGAGGAAGGACTAAATACCCTCCCAGCAGCCAGCATCAGATGGTACTGATTACTTAGATCTGCTGGCTGCTGGGAGGGTATTTAATCCTTCCTCTACATTACCCTACATTACACTTCCCTTCCTATATGTTCAGTTCACCTCAACTTTTTCCCTGTTTTTCTGTGTTCTCCATTTGTATTTGGGTTAAAGGGATTGTAAAACCTCTACGTTTTTCACCTTAATGCATTCTATGCGTTAAGATGAAAAACCTTCTGTCATGCAGCTGCCCCCCCCCGAGCCCCCCTTTTACTTACCTGAGCCCTGTAATTCCTGTGATGGGAACGAGCACACCAGCTTCAGCCGGTGTCTCATCTCCTGATTGGAATGATTGATAGCAGCACAGCCATTGGCTCCAGCTGCTGTCAATCAAATCAAAGGACGCTGGCGGGGCAGAGTCCTGCTGTCTGTGTCAATAGACGCAGTAGCAGGACTTTGGAGTCCGCCTGCATGGGTGTCTCGAAGGAGAGCGCTTATCCGACGGGGCACTCGAGAAGAGGAGGAGCCACCAGCGCTGCCGAGGGACCCCACAGGAGGAGGATCGGGGCCACTCTGTGCAAAACCAACTGAACAGAGGGGGTAAGTATGATATGTTTGTTGTTTAAAAAAAAAGAGGGTTTATTAAGCCTTTAAGGTATCCTAATCAGATATCCCCAGAGGTTCCTGCTTCCATATAGGGGCTGGAGGAGGGTGAATTTGGATTGTCATCATGGGGCCAGCTGCAAGAACCCTAAAAAGAAATCAGAGAAACGGGAATATGCACCAGCTTGTGGAGCTTGATTACAGTAGGACAACATTGGATTTTCTGGGTGTTTGAATATATTACTTGAGAACAAGCCAACATAAAAGGTGGGAGGGAGTTATAGGAAGGGGTAGCAAAGTTCCTCCTGATTGTACCCATATTGTGAGTGCAGCTCATCATGGCCTCAACTCCTGAAGGGCATCATCACCTAGCGTAGTATAGACTGTTAGGAAAATTAAGCTAGCTCCTCAATAATCAGTAGAGCAGGGGTTAATTGTTTAGGTCTGCTCAGTGTCTCACAGGATGCTGCTCTGATTGCTACCCCTGTATTATAGAGGATTCTAGAATTATAGTGGGAGGAAGAACAGAGTAAGCAGACTGACCATTTATGGGACTCCAGCCAATCACGAAGCTGGTGGAAGAACTCATAAATAGTCTGGGGTCTAAGGCAGGGGTAGCAGAGTTCCTGGGTCTAGTCCTGCTGGAGAAAACCCCTGTGCATGGGCTCTGCCCCTGGGGCAGGATTTCTGCAAGTGCCATCTAGAAGACATTAAGGTCTCAGCTGGGGCTTCAGTTGGGGCAGGGGGGCTATTTGCTAAAGTTTAGTTCTGAAGTTCACTTGGGTCTGGAGAAACTCACTGGTTAGTACCAGGAGGAAGTTGGGGGGGAGGGGGGGATGTCCAGCTGTCCTGTGGTGGTGGTAGTTGGTGTCTCCCTGACTGGAGAGTGGCGGTGCAACCGATGATGCTGTGAGTAAATGACCCGATGCTGTAAGTTACTGACTTTGTGAAGTTTTTGGTCCTTTGGGAAATGTCCTAGTGGCCTGCCAGCAATAGATTCTGTGGGACATGTTTGCATAGCTCAGCAAGCTAGAGAACAGTCCTCAAAGTGTTCAGTTCTTCAGTTCTGGGTATCCCATGTTCCCTTTACCCTAATCAAGTTCTATGTTCCAATAAAACCTTAAAAAGAGACACCCCTAGGCTGTTCCTTTGAACCAGTGAAAGAGTAGAGAAAATGTTATGTGCCTTGTTGTCTATGTGTGTTCTAACTGAGGGAAAAAGACCAAGTTCACCAGTGGCTTTTTGGGGTGTTAGCACATTAGTGAGGACTATCAAGTCTGATGTCACCTGATCGGCATGAAAACATTGATAAAGATAGGTATTCAAAAAAGCAATAGGAAAGCAGGTTGGGGTTGGGAGGCAAAAGAGAATAGAACCTTTCGATTGTCAGACAGTGCTGACCAGGAGCACTCCCTAGTGGGGACAAAGTCAACCATAAAAACCGGACTGGGTTCTCACAATTCCCTTTTCTTTCAAAAGCTAAATGTTTCAGTTAGAAATACACTTTGGGTAACTACTACATTGTTTTTCCCTTCTTACTCATGCATACCGCCTTCCTTAGCTCAGCCTTCTCTACCGTTGAGTCTCTCTCTACCCTCAGCATTCCGTACAGGTCAAGTAAATGAAGATCTCTACATAGGGGGTGTGGCCTGGTGAGCAGACCTGGCACCTCTGGGGTGGGGATCTCCCTGGAATGCAGGAACTAAAATATGCCCCCTGTCTAAATATGTAAACCAGATAGGAAAGGCTTGACAAATGCTTTGTTTATTTATTTGTATATGGCAAAATGTGAATGGCTTTACAAGCGCAGCTTTCAGCTCTGGGAATGCATCTCATTGCAAAATCACAGTTGTAAATCTCCGGGAGGGCAGCAGGGACAGGCTTTTCAGAAACTTCAATTTCTTGACAACGGGGAAAAGAAAGAAAAGAAATAACTGTATTTTGTGAAGAGTTACTTGAAGAATGTCATCTGATTCACTACATATGTTGAGACAGATGGCTCCATTGCTGTACATAAGTATTGTGCTGGCAAAGCAATTGACATCTTGTATTCTGTTATGTAATATCATTGTCTGTAGCTTGTGCTTGTTCACTACCCTCCTGTTGATTTCCCGAAGTCACATTTGTTGTTAGTTATGGGATCGATGGCACTTTATATAGGCTGGCAGTAATGCTACGCTTGGAATCTCGCCAAATTTGACTGATATTTGTGCTCTAAATGTGGATTGCTGTATATTTCCTCCCTCCACTTTTGTTGAGCTTAAGTCAGAACTCCATCCAAAAATAACAGGATAGAAATTAATAACGAGTTAAATGGTAAAACCGGCTTTGCTGCAATGCAAAGATTTTCCTTGCAGTATTTTTTTTTTTTTTTACCGCTAGATGTCCTCAGTCTGATGGCCAGCATCACTCAACCCCCTTCCTCTGAGCCCAGATCATCCTGGACCTGCCCCGGCCTGTGACTGGGTTTTTATCATAGAAAAGTGACGGCAGACAAAGACCAAATAGTTCAACGAGTCTGCCCATAAGCTGCGCAGAAGTGAAGGACTGAACACTTTGAGGACTCTTCTCTAGCTTGCTGCCCAAAAAATGTCCCACAGAATCTTTTGGTGGTAGGAGACTAGGGCTTTTCCCAAAGGACCAAAAACTTCACACAGTCCCTAATTTCCAGTTCCGGGTCATTTACTCACATGGCCACAGGATCATCAGTTGCACCGGGCACACGCCATTGAGGGAGACACAAACTCACACCACCATAGGACAGCTGGACACCTTTCCCCCAACTTCCACCTAGCACTCACTAGCTGGACTAGATAGTGAAAGGAGAAGCAGCATAGTGATGAGATCATCTTTTTGTCAATCTGCTGTCTCCTCCTATCAGCATGCTTTTTGTTAGCCAATTATCTGATTGGCTCCTTACGTTGCTTCTTCCCCTCAACCTCCAGCCCTGCTGTAAAGAGACTGCAAGACATATCAAGTAAACTTCAGATACAGTACTTACACTGCTTTCCTTCAGAAAAGAAATGTAATGATGTGTGAATGATTACAGAGCCGCATCTGCATAGGGTTCGGGGGGGGGGGGGTGGGGTACCTAACTCTGTGTAAGCTCCAACCTAGCATGGGTTAGAACTCACTCAGTGACTTTTTGGTGCATCCCAAAAGGCCAACTGGCTGGCAGGTAAGAATATGGGAGGTGACTGTGTGCTCCTTACCCTCCCTACTATAAATCAAACTTGTTTTCTGAATAGGAGAATTGCATATTTTCTTTAAAGCTCCTCTGTTATTTTATCTTCAATAGTTTTTATTGTTTTTCAGTAAAAGACAAAATGAACATAGTTGGCAGACGTACAACAATGTATACTGGTATGGTCTAATCCTCGTTTTACAATGGTGCTAATTGCACAGAGTACAAGTGTTTAATTACAATACAGAATAGATAGATATGCAGGTTATATGCCTTCTCAACAACCACTCATCTGGTATTTTGAAGAATGCATAGTAATACAAAAGAACAGCACGGAAGGAGAAGACTATGGTGCGTGCACCTTTTTATTTTACCTTTTTTTTAATGCTTGATAGCATACCCATGTAGAAAGAAATACCTCTATTGTCATGGATGGCCTCCACCTGAAAATGTTATTTGGCGACATGCTGCCCAACTCAAATAAAAATGATTATTTTCTGTCTCCTCTATGATGTCTTGTGCCCTATCTGTAGTACCATCTGCCTTTTCTGTGGTGTCTTGTGCCTCCTCTCTGTAGTGTCCTCTGCAGTATTTTGTTCTCTTGTGTCTTCTCTGTAGTGTCCTCTGCCTCCTCTACAGCATCTTGGGTCTTCTCTGTAGTGTCTTCTACCTCTTCTGTGGTGTCTTGTTCCTCCTCTGCAATGTCCTCTGGCTGGTCTGTGGTGTCTTCTCTGTGATATCTTGTGCCTCCGCTGTGGTGTCTTGTGTCTTCTTTGTGGTATGCTTTACCGCCCCTGTGGATTCTTGTGCCCCCTTTGTAGTATCTTCTACCTTTTCTGTGATGTCTTGTTCCTCCTCTGTAGTGTCCTCTACCTCCTTTATGGTGTCTTGTTCCTCCTCTGTGGTGTCCTTTACCTCCCTGTGTTTTGTGCCTCCTCTGTGATATCCTGTGCCTCTTCTTTTGGGTCTTGGGCCTCTTCTGTGGTTTCCTATGTGTTCTCTGTAGTATTTTCTACCGCCTCTGTGGTTTCTTGTGACTCCTCTGTAGCATTTTCCCTCTGTGGTGTGGTATCTTTCTGGGGTAGTATTCTATACCTCCTCTGTGGTGTCTTGTATCTTCATTGTAGTGTCCTCTACCTTTTCTGGGGTGTCTTGTTTCTTCTCTGTATTATTCTCTGCCTCCTATGTGGTGTCTTGGCCTCCTCTGTAGAGACCTCTACCTCCTCCTTGGTATTTTGTGTCTTGTCTTCTCTGTAGTGTCCTCTACCTCCTCTGTGACTGCTTGTGCCTCCTGTTCAGTATTCTCCAGCTCTTCTGTCAAATCTTGTGCCTCCTCTGCAATGTCTTATACCCCTTCTGTGGTGTCTTGTGTCTTTCCTGTAGCATCATCTACCTCTTCTGTTGTGTCTTGTATCTTGTGTCCTCTACCTCCTCTACGGTGTCTTGTGTTTTCTCTGTAGTGTCTGCTACCTCCTCTGTGGTGTCTTGTGTCTTCTCTGTAGTGTCTTCTACCTGTTCTGTGGTGTCTTGTGTCTTCTATGTATTGTACTCTACCTCCTTTATGGTGTCTTGTTCCTCCTCTGTAGTGTCCTCTATCTGTTCTGTGGTGTCTTGTGTCTTCTCTGTCGTGTCCTTTGCCTCCTCTGTGGTGTCTTGTGTCTTCTCTGTAGTATCTTCTACCTCTTTTGTGGTGTCCTGTGTCTTCTCTGTATTGTCCTCTACCTTTCTGTGGTGTCTTGTGCCTCCTCTGTAGTGTCCTCTACCTCCTCTGTGGTGTCTTGTGTCTTCTCTGTGGTATCCGCTACCTCCTCTATGATGTCTTGTTTCTTCTTTGTAGTGTCCTCTACCTCTTCTGTGGTGTCTTGTGCCTGCTCTGTAGTGTCCGCTACCTCCGCTGTGGTGTCTTGTGTCTTCTGTGTAGTGTCCTTTACCGCCTCTGTGGCTTCTTGTGCCTCCTCTGTAGTGTCTTCTACCTTCTTTGTGGTGTCTTGTTCCTCCTCTGTAGTGTCCTCCACCCCCTCTATGGTGTCTTGTTCCTCCTCTGTAGTGTCCTCTACCCCCTCTATGGTGTCTTGTTCCTCCTCTGTAGTGTCCTCCACCCCCTCTATGTTGTCTTGTTCCTCCTCTGTAGTGTCCTCTACCCCCTCTATGGTGTCTTGTTCCTCCTCTGTAGTGTCCTCTACCCCCTCTATGGTGTCTTGTTCCTCCTCTGTATTGCCCTCTCCTTTCTCTATGGTGTCTTGTGCCTCCTCTGTGGTATCTTGTGCCTCCTCTGTGGTATCTTGTGTCTTCTCTGTTGTGTTCTCTCCCTTCTCTTTGGTATCTTGTGCCTCCTTTGTGGTGTCTTTTGTCCTCTCTGTGGTGTCCTCTACCTCCTCTTTGTTGCATTGAGCCTTCTCTGGATCTTCTGCATCCCCTGTGGTATTTTGCACCTCCTCTCCGTCTCTCCTTCTGCCTATTTGGCTCTATGAACCTGATGCATGAAAATCATGCTGACATTTCTGGTTTCCCATAGCAACCACCT
Source organism: Aquarana catesbeiana (assembly GCF_042186555.1). NCBI lineage: Eukaryota > Metazoa > Chordata > Amphibia > Anura > Ranidae > Aquarana > Aquarana catesbeiana. Next base: position 278,981,832 of record NC_133334.1, read on the forward strand.
TGCATCTGTCATCTTTGCAGCCCCGGTTTGACAATAAATGAGGCTGATGGGTTTCTATAGGCAATGAGAAATCTGACCTTTAGCACCTACAGGAATGTAAAACCGATCTTGTTTTTTTTTTTTTTTCTCCCGCTACCTAAAAGCTCCACATTAGCACAATATTTCATCGAGTCAAAAGCCATAATTACTGATAAATCTAGCATTAACTTTTTAATTAACCGTCGAGTTTGTCAAGCCGGGATAAATTGTGATGTTCAGCTGCAACTAATTAAGTCTGAAGGCCCGAAGAGCAAAATACACGGTATCAGATGTGACATTTCCACATACTTGAAACTTTCTTTTCTTTCTGTCCGTAATTACGAAACTCATTTGTAACTAATGCAATCATTATTACGGCAGGATCCCAGCGAATGTTTGATATCTATGTAAATATTGAGGAACAGGCAAAAGCCTAAGACTGTCAGCTTTCCTACAGCTGCCATTTAAGACCTCATTTGTCATGAGCCGGGGGTTTGGCTGAGAGACGAATATCAGTCACCAGGCATCGCCGTGCACTGTAATAATTGGATTAGGCAAACGTCTCTTGCAGGGATTCATGGGCCTTTCTGCCTCTGATACGTATGGCGCATAAGTCCTGCAATTACCAGATTTATTTCGTCCTTGAATTACGCTTTAGAAGGGCCTGTCCCTTTTTCAAGTATCTTACTCATCAATCATTTCAATGCAAGCTGTGGAATTTGCTAATATCATCTGTTTTCAAAGCTAAATTCTTCCATTGAAAGAATTAGCTTGATCTTGGGCACCCTGGCTGCCACCAATCTCTGGTATAACGAGCGCCTACTGCATGGTAATAAGCATCTGATGTACAAGATCCCTGACACAAGGCACGTATTAAAGTGATACTAAAGTATTTTTTATTTATTTTTTGTCTAAAAATAACAAACATGTTATACTTACCTGCTCTGTGTAATGGTTTTGCACAGAGCAGACCAGATCCTCCTCTTCTCTGGTCCCTCTTTGGCGCTCCTGGCCCCTCCCTCCTGTTGAGCGCCTTGCTATGGGGGCACCTGAGCAGAGCTGCAGCTCCGTGTGTCAATTCAGGCATGGAGCTGCAGCCTCGCCCCGCCCCCTCTCTTTCTTTCTCTCTCCTTATTGGTTCACTGATTTTGATTGACAACAGCGGGAGCCAATGGCACTTCACTGCTGTCTTAGCTAGTGAGGAGGGAGAGTCCAGGACAGCAGAGTCTCTTGTGCGACGTCGCTGGATCTAGATGGAGCTCAGGTAAATATTATGGGGGAGGTATTATTATCATCTGGTCATTCCCCAGTCGATGTCCGCTAGTGACGAAACGCGTAGGCAGGAGCCTACGACGGTGATGTCATCACGTTTTTTTCCTCTCAGGAGGTGGATGGGCGAATTACAGAGGAAGTGAGCAGAAGTCTCTGGAGATGTTGCGGTTCCGTTTTTTAACCAGCAAACACTGTATCTCTTTCAAACAGCTTCTACCTTGTAAGTGCAGATCTATTTGTTTTATTAAATCCATTTTATACAGTATGATGTTAGGGGAAGCCTTTCTTTTTATGTTTTTTTCGAGTACCATCGGCACCAGCTACAGTTCCAGCCAGTCTCTTAATGGTCTTGGGGAGGCCTAAACATTCCCCTATGTTTGGTGAGATCGCCGATTAGTGATGACGGTGTTCTGGTAAGCAGATTATTTTCTCACCTGGGTGTGGAGCTGGAAGCACTTGATTTCTTCACGGATTTTTTCACTGCAAACTATCACTCTTATTTGGATGGGTGTTCATTGTTCAATACATAGACTTTAACCCCAATGGGACTTTGCTTTAGTTTTCTTTTTTCACTTTGCTTTTCTCCAAAGAAATTTTGTTTTAGTTTCTGCATCACTTTTTTAATTGATCACTAAGTTGATCAGCGCTGCATTTACTTTGTATACTATAAGTATTAAGGGGGGGGCTGAGGGGGGCTTCTCCACACTGAAGGCTTTGTATCTTAATGCATAGAATGCATTATGATTAAAAAAACCTTCTGCCTTTACAACCACTTTAAATATAATATGTTTATATATTATGTGTGTGTGTGTGTGTGTGTGTGTGGGGGGGGGTGGCTACAGGGGCATTAAGGGGACAGGGAAAAAGGCTGGATTTTGGCTTTAAGATCTAACAGTGTAGCTTCCAAAAAAGCCATTGATGGCTAAGTTATAAAATGATTTCTTTTCTAAATCTCCTTTTTTATTACATATTGTATACCTCTCTTAGGTGAGCAATTTCGATTTATTGAATCCCCAAAATGATAACATGGCGTGAAAATCCATATCCCAAACCCCTTTTCAATGAGACCGCGTGGCCAAAATCTTGACATGGATCATGTGACCAGCCTGTAGGCAGGGCAAAAGGGGCAGCTGCCCTGGGCCCTGTCATTGTTGTGGGGCCCAGAGCAGCTGCCTCATACTTGCCAACTATCCTGGTTTAAATTCCCTCGTCCCTTGAGGTTTTAGTCCTGTGCTGTGTCCCAATATCTCAGTGTGAAGTGCTGCTACTAATGCTGCCCGGCTCTGCCCTTTTGTTGTGTACAGATGACTCACCTGCAGACCCTGTGTTTACATGTAAATTACCGGAATTCATATGTAAATAGCGGCGGCCGGCGGCATTGATATGTATATCACGCCCCCCTGATGTCATATCCAAAGTAATCTCTAGCAGCCAATCAACAAGCAGAAATCATGTGCTGTAACCTCTAGCAACTAATCAGTGAGCCGTAATGTGTGCTGTTACCTCTAGCAACCAGTCAGTGAGCGGTAATGATACACTGCAACCTCTGGCAGTGGTAACCAATTGCAATAGCTGCCTGATCTGATTCAGTAAACTGATTTTGAGTCTAGCTGCTATTTATTGTATGTCTCAGAGCAGGTGGAGAGCGAAACTGCATGGGGGGGGGCCCAAGAAAAGTTTTGCCCAGGGTCCAATCAATATTAAAGATGGCCCTGCCTGTAGGCAGGTACAGTTAGCCATTTTTCCACTAGGTGGCTCTGTACCAGAATAGTGTCTGGCTACAGCAGACAGTGTCATCAGGTGCTAGGCCCCTTTTAGTTAGAGCCCTCCTGCAGTGATGTCATAGGTAAATCGGGGCCCATGTACAAATCGGTTAGGGAAGAGCACACACACACACACACACTTGACGCATGGGAAGCAAACACCCCACACTTATGTTCATGCAACCAGCACGTGTAGGCCCTAGACAGGGCAGGAGGCCGGGTGGAGTGGACCTGCATGAAGGAGAAGACAGCTGTAGTCTGTCCTTTAAGGAGGTGGGAGCTAGGGTGGATTGCAAAAGGCCTTTTAGTCCAGGTCGGAGATTCCTGTGTGAGGCTGCTTTCCTCAAGGGACCTGGAAGCAGTGGCAACTGGTGCTCAATTTTTCTTTTGGTGGCCCCCCTGGCCCCCTCACTACCCCCACCCCCTTGTCCCTCGATTATTTGCCCCTTCGCTCATCCGCCAGCCAGCCCCGCACTTACCCCATCCAGGTCGTGGCTTCGGCGCCCCCCCCCCCCTGCATCTCCTCCCTGCCAAGGGGGTCTTAGGGCTCCCTGCCAATCGTGTCTTAGGAGTTCCGGCCAAACGGGTCTTAGGACTCGCTTCCTGATTGTCCGGGAGGAGAAGCAGGAAGACATTAACGAATATTAATTTGCTAATGTCACACAAATGGGTGGGCCCGGGGCGCAGTGCCCAACCTTTTTGAAGCCAATTAGAGCTTCGGGCTCTAATAATGTGCTTAATAAAAAAAAAAACACCCATTATAATCCATGTGTCCGGCGCCCTGCATGGAGATTAGGGGCCGGGCGCATGGATTAGGGGGGCGGCGCCCCCTGCGCCCCCTTATGGAGCGGCCGCCACTGCCCGGGAAAAATGTACCTAGCAAGGAGGTGACTACACAGATCACAGTCCTGTGAGTACCAATGACCCGGGTGGAGGAGAGACTGTAATGCCGCGTACACGCGATCGTTTTTCTCGCCGTAAAAAGATATGACGGCTTTTCCGACGGGATTCCACTCAAGCTTGCCTTGCATACACGCAGTCACGCAAAAGTTTGCTGAACTTACGACCGCCAAGAACGCGGTAACTTACAACACTGCGACGAGCCGAGAAAATGACGTTCAACGATTCCGAGCACGCGTCGAATTGTCTCCGAGCATGCATTTTCGGATAGGAACTTTTCCCGACCGAAAAAATCGAGAGCATGCTCTCAGTCAATGGCGTCCCTAGGGGGGGGCAGAGGGGGCCCTGACCCCCCCCCCCCCCCCCCAACATTATGCTGTTTCCCACCATGTGCCCCTCCAATTAAAAAAAACCTATTTTTATTTTATTTTTTACAAAAAGGCAATGTCTTTTTGTTTACATTTGTAGCGGATGCGGCGCATCTTACTCGGGCCGCCGCTGGAGTAACACAGTCTCTATTGAGAGGCAGAGCGTCCCCAGTCAGCTCCTGCGGGTGATTCCTCCCCCCTCCCTCTGCTCGCTGACACTGCATAATGCGAGCGCTCACACAACCACGGCCGCCTGATCTGCGCCTTCACCTGCATCCTCATTGGCAGGGAGAAGAGCGAGTTGCAGGAAGGACTCCACCAGGACTCTCAGTTACTGAAAAAACAGACTGATTTCTCCCGTCCTTAGGACAGGAGAACCAGCCTGTAAATTCCAAGAGATGCCAGACCAGCGCTGTCAATAGCAGGGGCAGGACAGCAAGAGGAGGCTGGGGAACCCCACAGTGGCAGAACACCAGGGCCCGGAGGCAAGACAACCTTTGCAACCCTGATAGTTCTCCCACTGCTTTGGACCCTTATATTTTCTTGGTAGGCTGGTGACATATATCTCTTGTTTTCTGCCACCCTGGGGGACCCCAATACAGTAGGAAGGGAGCTCACTGCAGAACATGTGAAAGGGCCCGTTGTGGGATCGTAGTAAAGGGCCCCAGGATATATATATATATATATATATATATATATATATATATATATATATATATATATTTGCATTTTATAGTTGCCCCCCTACTTTTGTCCCTGTCCACCCATGTGCCCCCTCTAAATATGAAAGCTGGAGACGCCACTGCTCTGAGTCTTTTGCTGGCTGGAATTCGGCCAGCAAAAGACCAATGGAGCATACACACGGTCGCATTTTCCAACGAAAAAATCTCATCTGTCTTTTGCGGGCCAGGAATTCCGACCGTGTGTACGGCGGCATAAGGGAGATGGTTGCTGAGGTGGAGGGCACAGGATGGCAGGGGCCCTTAGCAGGACGGACAGCGCTCTAGCAGAACCGTAGCCCTGCTTTGGCGCCAAATTCAGCCAACCACGAGGCCCCCTCTTACAAGCTAAGGTAGCGTTTCACGTTTGTAGTTCAGACGTTGGACTCCAGGCGACCTTTAAAAAACGAGTGCACTTCCGTGACTTCTCCATCTGTTTCTGCTGTGTATATTCCCAGCAATATTCTTTATTTATGTTTAAAAATCTATAGTAATCTTTTCCTCCTCCGCTGCCCATTCCCACACACTTATCCCCGGGCCTTCTCTTCTGTCATTGTCAGTCATTAGGTGCCCGTCTACATAATGGATTCATAATTGCTACTTGGTGAGTCGAAACCACTCAGCGGACCGAAAAAAAAAAAAAAGAACCAGCCCAACCTTGGTGGCGATTGATCTTTGCACATATGTTACTTTAAAGTAAGTTAATAATGGAAGTGTTATTGTGTGATCTATCGCATCTTACGTTACTCGCGCGCCAGTCATTATTACAGGATAAGGCTGATATCCAAGGATCACTGAGAAAAAATACATTTTCACCTTGGATTTTGTATTCTTCGACTATTCAAAGCTAGCTAACCGGGAAACGAAAAGAATTTGTACTCTATCACTACAATGTAATATGAGAATAATAACAATGCTGCATCGGTACATTATCATTCCCCCCCATGCTCCCTAGCTTTTAAATGCCTTCAGAATAGAAGGATAAGTAGAAACATAATCACTGGCATAACAAGTTAAAGTGGTATTTGAATACAATATTCATTTGTATTTTGTGCAGCAACTACATCAGCCAGTAGGTGGCAGTGTTTATAAGATTTGTAGCTGCATCTATGGTTAAACTCTATGTCTTTTCCTCTGTATAAATAAGGTTTCTGTTTCCTGTCTGCAGTTAAGCGGCAAAGCCCATGTGGACTGTGCACTGTCTGTTCTGCAGGGCTATAGGCAGAATTTCTAAAGCCGCGTACACATGAGCGGAATGTCCGACAGAAAAAGTCCGACGGAAGCTTTTCATCGTCTATTCCGATCCTGTGTAAGGCCTCATCGGATTTTTTTTTTTTTTTTTCAAAAATTCTGACGGACCTAGAAATGGAACATGTTCTAAATATTTCCGACGGAACCAATTCCTATCGGGAAAAACCGCTCGTCTGCATTTCCGACGGACCAAAAATGACGCACGCCCTGAAGCAAGTACGAGACGGAAGCTATTGTCGGAAATTCCGCCCGTGTGTGGGCTCCATCGGGCAGTTTCCGTCGGAATTTCCGTCACACACAAAATTTGAGATCTGGATCTCAAATTTTTCCGACAACAAAATCCGTTCGCGTAAATTCCGATCGCGTGTACGCAATTCCGACGCACAGAGTTCCACGCATGCTTGGAATCAAGCAGAAGAGCCGCACTGGCTATTGAACTTCCTTTTTCTAGTCCCGCTGTACGTGTTGTACGTCACCGCGTTCTTGATGGTCGGACTTTGGTGTGACCGTGTGTAGGCAAGACCGCTTGAGCGGAATTCCCTCAGAGTTCCGTCGGAGAAACCTTCGGAGTTTATTCCGATGGCAAAACCGGTCGCGTGTACGCCGTAAAACAGTATTAAACCCAAATGTAATATATTACAGCCTACCAATCATTAGATGTGGTGGCTGCATTCGTTTTTTTTTTTTTTAGGCTTTTCTCCCCTCTGTTTTCACCTGATGATCTGGCTAGTAACGCATCTCCTGTATTAGAGTGCCCCCCGCTATGGATGAAAAAGGCAACAGAGATACCTTTGGACAGCAGCATTTTCAATCGGGGGGGGGGGGAGGGGAGTGTTAGATTTAGATTCACTAGCACATTGAAGTCAAATTCCAGCTCACACTTTATAAGCAGCGACAGAAACAGTTTTGATCATTTTGAGATAAAGGTTTTACATAAATAAAGCTCGTCATTGTAAGTACTCCTGTCAGTGGTAAACAGCCAGGAAGGGAACAATGAGCAGCAGCAGCAGTGAGAGATATTCTGCAGGTGGCTTAAAGGGGCCCCCCCAGGCAAAGGTCCACTCAAGACCACTTTCAGCTCAAAAAGATGTACTAAGTGCAGTAGATGAAAGACTAGGAAGGGAGCAACAAGCAGCAGTGGAGAGAAATATTCTAAGGCCTGTTTAAGGCCCACTTGTGTGACTTCAAAGTCGCACGATTTTACCGCGATTTTGCGGCCGCGATTTGGGAGCAGTACTACTTTGCCACAACTTTGGCATTAACCATTCTCAGCTTGTGCCTTTCAAAGTCGTATTGAAATCGTGTCTATATTATTCAGGTACAATTTGCATGCTACTTGAGGGTTTAACATTGAGGTCTATGGACATCAACCCGCATGGAAGTTGGACCAAAGTAGTGCAGGGACTACTTTGAAGTCGGCACGACTTAAAGTCGTGCCAATATGAATGGTAGTCGTTGAAAATCATGGAGAATGACTTGTCATACGATTTTGCAGTACAAAAACGTGGGACAAGTCGTATAAGTGTGAAAGGGGCCTTAAGGGGTCACCAGCCGCAGATAAGCGAGGTCCACTTCAGATCACTTTAAGTTCAGTGAGATGTACTAAGTGCAATGGATTCAAGTCTAATGCCGCGTACACGCCACCGGTTTTGCCGTCGGAATAAACTCAGAAGGTTTCTCCGACGGAACTCCAACCGAATTCCAGTAAAGCGGTCTTGTCTACACACGGTCAACCCAAAGTCCGACCGTCCAGAACGCGGTGACGTACAACACTTATGACAGGACTAGAAAAAGGAAGTTCAATAGCCAGTAGCCAATAGCTTCCGTCTCGTACTTACTTCAGAGCATGAGTCGCTTTGGGTCCGACGTAAAAGCATACAGACGAGCGGTTTTCCCGATAGGAATTGGTTCCGTCGGAAATATTTAGAACATGTTCCATTTCCAGGTCCGTCAGAATTTTCGAAAAAAAAAGTCAGATGAGGCCTACACACGATCGGAATAGACGATGAAAAGCTCTGACTTTTTCTGTCGGACATTCCGCTCGTGTGTACGCGGCTTTGTGCCGCGTACACACCGTCGGAATTTCCGACTACAAATGTTGGATGGGAGCTCGTTGTCGGAAAATCCGACCGTGTGTAGGCTCCATCGGACATTTGCTGTCGGAATTTCCGACAACAAATGTTTGGGAGCTGGATCTCAAATTTTCCGACGACAAAACTTGTTGTCGGAAATTCCGAGCGTGTGTACACAATTACGACGCACAAAGTTCCACGCATGCTCGGAATCAAGCAGAAGAGCCGCGCTGGCTGTTGAACTTCATTTTTCTCGGCTTGTCAAACGTGTTTGTATGTCACCACGTTCTGGACGATCGGAATTTCCAACAAGATTTGTGCGACCGCGTGTATGCAAGACAAGTTTGAGCCAACATCCGTCGGGAAAAAAAAATCCACAGTTTTGTTGTCGGAATGTCCAATCGTGTGTCCGCGGCTTTAGAAGGGAGCAGCAATAGGGAGGAATATCCTGCAGGTGGCTTAAAGTGGCCGTCAGCTAGAGATACAGTTATGCCCCGTACACGTGGTTGGATTTTCCGACAGGAAATTGTTCGACGGGAGCCTTTTGTCGGAAATTCCGATCGTGTGTAGGCTCCATCGGACAGTTTCCATCGGAATTCTCGTTGCACAAAATTTGAGACGGGGGGCGTGGCCAGCCTACATGGAAGATGGACGCTTACTAGCAGAGCTCCACAGTGAGGGGAACGACCGGAGCGACTAGGACCCGCCTGAGGCACTAATTCCGATCGAAAACCGCTCTGCAGCCTCCAGACACCTAGACCGACAATGTCCCGCAAGAGGATGGGCGATCACAAGCCCAAAAAAACTCACCACGATGCTGTTTCCTCCTGACGAGCAGGTCAGTCACATCCAAGATGGCGGCGGCAGGCCTAGGCGCGCCGCGAGACACATACATGGATCTCCCTGAAGATCATCAGGGAGAAATGAACGCTGGAGAGCAGCCACGGTCCCCCACGATAGAGCCCAGCGCAGACCCCATTCTGAATAGCCCCGCAAAAGCACGGATGAGGATGGATGCGCCGTCATCCCGGCCGTCCCAGCCGAAAATCGAGGCCCAGGCTTTCAACCCCCTGCCGTCAAACCAGGCCTTGCACTCATCCATGGCATCCTTCCCCACATCAGAGCAGCCAGTCATGGATACCACACTGAAGGACATGCTGATATCACTGCAGTCCTCCCTGATGACAGACTTATCAACCCTGTTCAATGAGCTGAATGCAGAGCTCGTTAGACAGCAGAGTGTTCCCATACGGTGAACGACCTCATAGACTCCTATGATGAAGTGAAAGAGGAACAAGAATGGGTCCGAGCCAAGCTGGCCGATTTGGAAGATCGTTCCAGATGAAATAACGTCAAACTACGGGGGTCCCCGAAAATATTGCTCCGCCAGACCTACCCAAATACGCCAAAAGATCTAATTCGCACAATTTTGTCAGACGTTACGCCTCATGGCATTGTTATTGACAGGATCCATAGAATTGCGAAACCATCGCACCTGGCTGCCTCGGTGCCGAGAGATGTGCTTATGCGGATCCATTTCTTTCATATCAAAATTTGAGATCTGGATCCCAAATTTTCTGACAACAAAATCCGTTCGCGTAAATTCCCGATCGCTTGTAGACAATTCCGACGCACAAAGTTCCACGCATGCTCGGAATCGAGCAGAAGAGAGCCGCTCTGGCTATTGAACTTCGTTTTTCTCGGCTCGTCGTACGTCACCGCGTTCTTGACGTTCGGAATTTCCGACAAGATTTGTGCGACCGTGTGTATGCAAGACAAGTTTGAGCCAACATCCGTCGGGGAAAAAAAATCCATGGATTTTGTTGTCGGAATGTGCGATCGTGTGTACGCGGCGTTAGAAGGGAGCAGCGATAGGGAGGAATATCCTGCAGGTGGCTTAAAGCGGCCGTCAGCTAGAGATAGAGTAAGTCCACTTAAAACCACTTTAAGCTCAGGGCAATATATTCAACGTGGAGTCCACTACAAAGCATGGGGGGGGGGGTATTAAGACCAATGTAAACACTAGAAATCTTTATTTAATAAGAATCATTGTATCCTGTTCTTGAGCTCCTTGGCTGTAATAACACCGCCAATCTAAGTTTCCTACTGGAGCGTCTATAGAGCAGCTGTAAGCTTCATATTATCGTCTTACCAGGACGGCGTCTATTGTGTATTCCGGCTCCGGCTCTCCCAACACTCCCCCGAACGTCATTTTCTATATCTCCCAGCAACTCGCCTGTTCCACTTAATACATCTTTTTCCTTGGGTCCTGTTTACGGCAGAACTACATAAAATGATAATTCTGTTATTTATGGACAGGAGCCACGGCTAAAGTGAATCTAATCTAATGATACACAAGATAGAGGCCCATTTACGTCAAGTCACAGCTCAGTACATTGATGCCCTATCATGTTGCTATTATTATATGACATGCTCCCCTTATGATTCTGTCAAGTCTAGTATCACATAATCTAACTTGTTCCTGGATAATAATACTGTGTGTATTGCCCTGGGTTGTGTATAAAGAAGACAGCGGAACACAACCGGCTCCTGATAAAAAGCTTAGTAAACATAATGGAGTCATTCTACTAAAGCCTAATGCAGATGATATGTTCATGACCCCACGTTCTGTAAGCAAAATTAAAATCTGACCTCAGCCCCCCCCCCCCAGTATGCCAGTCACCCCCAACTCCCCTCTAGTGCCCCCACACAAAGTATTTATTTCTTTATTATTTTTTGATTACCACGGGGTCTTCTTCTTCTTTTTCTGACCTTCTGGCATTGGGCGGTCCTCAGGGTTGCCAACTGTCCATAAATGTATGGATGGTTTGTAAACACCAGGCACAGGAAAAAGAGTGCCCGTAAAAAATATGGCTGCTGTCAGCTCAGAACTGCACATGCACAGGTAGTCGAATGCTACTGCTAAGGCGGCGGGGTGGGCTGGGTGCACACCTGCATGTGGCGTCATGGCGCACATCGGGCGTGCAAATAAAAGCTGCACCTGACACATTTTCTCACCTGCCACCAATCCCTTCCAAAGGAGTTGGGACTCTCGTGATTGTAGGAGTCATCCCCCAGGACTCACAGTCACTCTGCCTGTCTGCTTGTCCAGTGCTCATCCTTTACTGCTAATGTGGAACAGTCTCTCTCTTTGGGTCCAATGTGTAGCAGCCGTTCACTCTGGGGGCAATGTGGAGCAGTCTCTCTCTCTCTCTAGGGGCAATGTTGAGCAGTCTCTCTCTCTCTGGGGGCAATGTGGAGCAGTCTCTCTCTCTCTGGGGGCAATGTTGAGCAGTCTCTCTCTCTGGGGGCAATGTGGAGCAGTCTCTCTCTCTCTGGGGGCAATGTGGAACAGTCTCTCTCTCTCTGGGGGCAATGTTGAGCAGTCTCTCTCTCTGGGGGCAATGTGGAGCAGTCTCTCTCTCTCTGGGGGCAATGTGGAACAGTCTATCTCTGAGGGCAATGTGGAGCAGTCTCTCTCTCTGGGGGCAATGTGGAGCAGTCTCTCTCTGGGGGCAATGTGGAGCAGTCTATCTCTGGGGGCAATGTGGAGCAGTCTCTCTCTCTGGGGGCAATGTGGAGCAGTCTCTCTCTCTGGGGGCAATGTGGAGCAGTCTATCTCTGGGGGCAATGTGGAGCAGTCTATCTCTGGGGGCAATGTGGAGCAGTCTCTCTCTCTGGGGGCAATGTGGAGCAGTCTATCTCTGGGGGCAATGTGGAGCAGTCTATCTCTGGGGGCAATGTGGAGAAGTCTCTCTCTCTCTGGGGGCAATGTGGAACAGTCTATCTCTGAGGGCAATGTGGAGCAGTCTCTCTCTCTGGGGGCAATGTGGAGCAGTCTATCTCTGGGGGCAATGTGGAGCAGTCTATCTCTGGGGGCAATGTGGAGCAGTCTATCTCTGGGGGCAATGTAGAGAAGTCTCTATCTGGGGTCAATGTAGCGCAGTCTCTCTCTGGGGGCAATGTAGAGCAGTCTCTCTCTCTGGGGGCAATGTAGAGCAGTCTCTCTCTCTGGGGGCAATGTAGAGCAGTCTCTCCCTCTATGGGGGCAATGTGGAGAGGTCTCCCACTATGGGGGCAATGTAGAGCAGTCTCCCTCTATGGGGGCAATGTAGAGCAGTCTCTCTCTGGGGACAAGGTAGAGCATCCTCCCTCTCTGGGGGCAATGTAGAGCAGTCTCTCCCTCTATGGGGGCAATGTGGAGCAGTCTCCCTCTATGGGGGCAATGTGGAGCAGTCTCCCTCTATGGGGGCAATGTGGAGCAGTCTCCCTCTATGGGGCCAATGTAGAGCAGTCTATCTCTGGGGGTAATGTAGAGAAGTCTCTCTCTCTCTAGGGACAATGTAGAGCATTCTCCCTCTACGGGGGCAATGTAGAGCAGCCTCTCTCTCTGGGGGTAATGTAGAGTTGTCTCTCTCTCTCTCTCTGGGGACAATGTAGAGCATTCTCCCTCTATGGGGGCAATGTGGAGCAGTCTCTCTCTCTCTGGGGCTAATGTAGAGCGGTCTCTCTCTCTATGGGGGCAATGTAGAGCATTCTCCCTCTATGGGGGCAATGTGAAGAAGTCTCTCTGGGAGAAGATACAAAGTGGTGTCTGTACATCATGTGACCAGCCTGAAGATAGCTGAAAAAAGTAAGAATCATAAATTAAATAATGCAACCAATGCTGGCTGGGGTAACTGGGTGGTGGAGGGGCAATTGGCTTGGGGATGGGTTGAGTTGGGTTTTAACTGCTTTAAAGTTAACTTGGCTGTGCTGTCTGGCCGGGATGTGTAAAACTCAGGACTGACTGAACAGAATTACAATATCTTTTGCAGGCAAAACAGCTCCCATGTGCACCTTCCAACCAAGTGCTAAGCAGATTGCCTCAAGTTCAACTTTAAGAATGCTTAGTAACTACGTGACAGGTAGAAGATAGGAGGGGGAAAAAAAAAGGCATCTTGGACTTTAATGTCCAAAGTTTCTCAGATCACATGACAGTCTGCCAGCGAACTGGTTATCTGCGCCGGTCCATCTGTGCCACTTGAATTGCGCAGCCAGACGACGTTCCGCTCACCGGTTTTCAGCAATTACCGGATCTCTTTAGATGATAAGACGAGGCAGGTCTAGGCTGTCACCGTCAGTGTTTGTATTTTATTTGGCTTCCCAAATAATGATTAAAGTGCAGACAAGATGTTTGGGACTTTCTAATCTAAGATTAAAATCAGCAGAAGTCACAATTCTCATCCAATTACCGCCCGAGCACAGATTCACGCTCAAGTGACTGTCCAGGACGAGAGGGTCCACAGGAAGGATTTAATAGGTGAAGAATTACCGCTGCTTATCGGTAACCAGCTTTTTTTTTTTTTTTTTTTTTTTCATTGGAACCATTTGAGTTCATGTGTTTAGGTGCGGAGTGATGCCTCTAGTGAATAGGAGCAGGTTGCGTTTCTTCTGGTTACTTGTAGGGCATTTTTGGGGTGTAATATGGGAAGTTGGAAACACCAGCCTACTGTTTGTGCAAGTAAAATCTTTATTGTCCACACACAAAAACAATCAAACAAAAATAGCTTCCTTCAGCAAAACAAACAAAAACTGTCCATAATTTCGGCATGATGAGAATAACACATTGGCTCACCACCAGTACACCAATCCCATACCAGGGTTTAGGGTTCCTGTCTATTATAGGGTGCCGCAAAGTCCACAGTAGTTCAGTAAACAGGGTTTCAGTTGGCAGACAGGACACACTGGCTCACCGCCAGTACACCAATCTCACACCAGGGTTTAGGGTTCCCATCTGTTTCAGGGTGTTGTAAAGGCCACAGGAGTTCAGCAGACAGCGTTTCAGTTGCCAGACAGTCCACACTTGCTCATAGCTATGAACCACTCCGCTCTACCTTGCAGACACCAGCTGGCTGTTTCCTGATCTTTTTCTTGACTCTCCTGCAGGTGGGTTATCTCTTTCGGGATCAAAGTCCCTGTTTTCAGGGTTGGAGGCTCTTTTTCACCCACAGTCTCTCTGAGCTTCTGAAGTCTAGGTCCCAAATAAAGGACTTGCCAACCCTGAGAGCACTGTAAATCAGTCCTCTCTTCTCCAAGCGGACTGTCCCAGAACCCCGCACCTTGCGGGTGAGAACCCCTAAGTGCTCAAAAATTGCATGCATGTTCTCCCCTTAAAAGGACCAAAACTCAAATAACAGGGGAACATATCTCCCATTAAAGTGGTAGTAAACTGTATTTACTGCCACTTATACCTACAGTTAAGCCTATAATTAGGCTTACCTGTAGGTACCATGAATATCTCCTAAACTTGCACTGTTTAGGAGATATTCAGAGTGCATGCAGCCTGTGACGTCACTGGCGCTTTTGTGCTCTGAAGGTCCAGCATACCATGAGCCCCTGCCATTAACAGCGCCTCCCACACACATGCGCGGGAGTGACGTCATCGCGCCCCAGCCACTCATGTAGCTGGAGGCCTGCAAACCCAGAAGGAAGAGCAGGGGAAAACGGAAGTCCTCTCAGCGGTGACAGCGTTTTAAGATAAGTCTCTCATAATGTGCTAGTATGCAATGCATACTAGCACATTATAATATTGCCTTGCAGGGAATTTTTTTGTTTTCTTTAACTGCCGTTTACTTCTGCTTTAAGGACCCATCCCTGGCATCCTGTAAGGCCTCCCCTTCCCCACCTCCTGCTGGCTCCAGCTGCTGCTGGGGATGGGGATTGGTGTCAGGATGGAGAGCTGGTAAACAAACTGGGGGACAGACTGACCTGTGGGGTTATAATGGGAGAAAGTGTTTTATTTAACTACACCCCTTAAGCCACTCTCGCCATTAGCACAATTTGGCCACACCCACTGTTTCCGTGCTATGTGCACCATATTACTCCTCTCTTTGGTGTGCCAAAGATGCTCCAGGTATTTTACAATCCTAGCAACACCCCTGGCACAAAGAAAACCATGCCTACTCTTCACTGTGGCATACTAGGGACGCCAGGTTTTTTTTGTTATGATACAATGGGACCCAACATATGATCTTGCACACAAGCCCACTGATTTTATAAAACGCCCCTGCCTTGGGTGGAAGCCGCCCTTCTCTGAGCTCCAGTGCAGTAAACCTGAATAAATTCAGCTTTTCTCAGCACTTGATGTTGACCTGGAAGAGACCAGCAGCTTCTATCTGATGTTTCTACGACAGCTATTGTGACGGAACCATCATGCACCCAGCTTGGGGGCTTCCGTCAAAATTTAACTTCCTCCAGTCTGGACCCAGGAACCGGGTATTATAGCTGAATATTGCACCCAACAACCTAGGCGACACTAGCTTAGGTGCTCTGGAACTGGAACCACCCAACTTTATTGTAAAATCAGAAAGAATACGGTATATAGCACACCAGATCAGGTGAGCCTAATCACATTATCGCATGCAAAGGAAACTGTGTACAGAAACATAATTAACATAGCTAAGGAACAGCCAACATAAACAGTCTGCTAATTCACCTCTAGAGATTTAAATAACATGAACAAATTAACAACTAGCCACTTAAACCATCCTAGGTGACCAGACTGTCCGGCACCCAGCCCACAACCCCGGATACAAAGTACATTACATGTTATTATAAACATTAAACTTACTAACGGACATATCTGTCTGGATGTCACACCACTTCCTCAAACCCAACTTTTCCAAAACCAAGCTCATAATATTTCCTCCCCCACGTCTTCCCCTGACTTCTCTGTCAATAGCAATGGAACAACCATCCACCCGTCCCCACATGTCAGGGCTCTAGGTGTAGTCCTGGACTCTGAACATTCCTTTCGGCCCCACATCCAATCTCTTTCCAAAACTTGCCGCCTCAACCTCCGCAACATCTCCAAACTACGACCCTTCCTAACCAAGGAAACCACAAAGCTCCTGATTCACTCCCTGGTTATCTCTCACCTTGACTACTTCAACTCCCTCCTCATTGGCTTACCTTTAAATAGACTCCTCCCCCCTTCAGTCTATCATGAATGCTGATACCAGACTCATCCACCTTACAAACCACTCAGTGTCTGCTACCCCTCTCTGCCAATCCCTCCATTGGCTGCCACTCGCCCAACAAATTAAATTCAAAATACTAACAATAAGTTACAAAGCCATCCACATCTTGGCCCCCCAGCTACATCACTAACCTAGTCTCAAAATACCAACCTAATCGCCCTCTTCGTTCCTCCCAAGACCTCCTGCTCTCTAGCTCCCTCGTCACCTCCTCCCATATTCGCCCCCAGGACTTCTCCTGAGCCTCTCCCATCCTATGGAATTCCCTACCCCAATCTGTTCCGACTATCTCCAAATCTATCTACTCTTAGGCGATCCCTGAAAACTTTTCTCTTCGGAGAAGCCTACCCTGCCTTCACCTAACAACTGCACTTTTTTTTTCTTTATCAGCTCATTATTATTGTTTTATTATTATTTATATTTATTTATTATTTATTTATTTATTATTTATTTTATTTATTTGTTATTATTTATATTATTTATATTTATATTATATTGTTATCGTTATTTTCCTTTTGTATCACTTGAACCTCCCTCCTAGATTGTAAGCTCTAACAAACAGGGCCCTCTGATTCCTCCTGTATTGAATAGTATTGTAACTGTACTGTCTGCCCTCATGTTGTAAAGGGCTGAGCAAACTGTCGGCGCTATATAAAGCCTGTAATAATAATAATAATAATAAAAGTAATAAACATATACCATCCCACAATGGTTCTATAACAAGGTACAGTGGTCACAATATTAACCACCTAAGGACCCAGCCTCTTTTTGTTGTTTTTTTCAAGTTAAAAACTGTTTCCTTTGCTAGAAAATTACTTAGAATCCCCAAACATTATACTTTTTTTTTTCTTACACCCTAGAGAATAAAATGGCGGTCGTTGCAATACTTTCTGTCACACCGTATTTGCACAGCGGTCTTACAAGCGCTCTTTTTTTTTTTGGAAAAAAATACACTTTTTTGAATTAAAAAATAAGACAACAGTAAAGTTAGCCCAATTTTTGTTAAATTGTGAATGATAATGTTACGCCGAGTACATTTTTTTTTTTTTTATTATTTATTTCACCTTTTATTTTTTATTTTTACACTGTTTTTAAATAAAAAAAAATAAATAAAAAATTGTGTTGCTTTTATTCCTATTTCAAGGAATGTAAACATCCCTTATAATAGAAAAATAGCTTGACAGGTCCTCTTAAATATGAAATCTGGGGTCAAAAAGACTTCAGATCTCATATTTACACTAAAATGAAATAAAAAAAAAAAATTGTCATTTAAAAAAAAAAAATGGCCCTTTAAGAGCAGAAGTGATGTTTTGACGTCGCTTGCGCCCTGCAATGTTATGGAGACGGGTGGGGACCATCTTCCCCTCATTCATCTCCATGCCCAGCAAGGTTGAAGATCCGATCGCCTCCGCCAATGCCGACAGCTCCGGTAAGCAGCGGAGGACACCGGAGCATGGCGGGAGGGGGGGGCCCTCTTCCGCCACCGATAAAAGTGATCTTGCGGTGAATCCGCCACAGAGACCACTATTATCGGAAATCGGACAGCCGGCCGCACAAGAAGATACTGGGGTTATGGCAGCTAGCTGCTGCCATAACAATGATATTCCTTTTCAAAGTAAGGATGTATATCGGCGTGCGGCGGAAGTGGTTAATCTTACTTCCAAGATGAGCAGACAGACAGAAACAATAGGTGACTCAATTACCAATGGGAATGCTCACCTAGGAGGCACACAATGGGAGAAAGACACTTAACACCATAAACAGATTATATCAGGAGATCCCAGAATCAGGGTGAGCTGATGATGTTAACATCTGCTCTGAGTATCACAATCGAAAACAATCATTGCTGTTTTTGGGCATAGAGGCCCCAAATATGTATCTGGCTCCTTCAGTTCCCAGAGTCTGTGTGTTTTGGGGAGACATAGACTTGAATCAGAAACAAGACCACTCCAAGGGTGCCCCCCCCCCAGGCACACACCTCCCAAAGAGTAATGTTCCCTTAAAAGCCAGGGCCCATAGTCAAGAGGCAAGAGGCCACCCTGCAGTCCTCTCCAAAAGCCCCTGTCCTGGTTGGGTCTGCCACAGGTATTAAAAGTTATAAGCTGGCCATAAGCTACCCATCGCCATGTTCCCCGGTCTCTGTCTCCACTTCTTTTTTTATTTCTTTATATATTTAAAAAAAAAAATGAAAAATGTCTCCTGGTTCCTGCGCGCTGTAAGCAGGGAACAAATTAAAATTATCGATGTGAAAATAAATCTGTTTGATCACAAACATTTCGGAGTCAGGTAATTTAGATTAGCTTTCCATTTCATCTTGTTCCGCAAAACACAGCGGAATTATGTAAAAAGTAAATCTTATTTTCATAAAAAAAAAAAAAAAAAAAAGCCAGAGACGGCACGCGTACGGCGGGAGCGGAATATTTGACCAGTTTTTCGCAGTTTGATGCAGTTGTTTCATCGAAAGATATTTATCACATCCTGGATGACTAACCATCACGGGAGATGCAGATCAGTTAAAGAACTGCAGGCAAATATATATATAAAACACCCTTTACTCCTATTATGTATTCCTTCAAAAGTCATTAAATCATTTTTCCATTCAGCTAGTGTTATTACTTGAAATCTGTCTTTATACGGAGCTGTCACATGTCAGCCCAGCTGAAATAAGGCTTGCGGTGGAGGTGCTTGCTCTGCAAGCTGTGGGGTTTTGAAGGGAGGAGATGGTGAGTTGAGCTTAAAGTGGACTGATCATTAAAAATCAAGATGCCTCTGCTTTCCTTTCCTGTCCTCGAGTTCCTGTGCCGAGAGAACTTTAACCACTTCAATCCCGGGAACTTTTACCCCATTCCTGCCCAGGCCAATTTTCAGCTTTCGTGGCTGTCATACTTCGAGTAATAATTGCGCGATCAAACAATGATGTACCCAGATGAAATTTTTATCTATTTTTTTTTTTTTACACAAATAGAGCTTTCTTTTGCTGGTATTTCATCACCACCGTTTTTTTTTTTTTTTTTTTGCTAAATAAATTTTTTAAAAAATATAGAAAATATTGAAAAAAAATCTGTTTCTGTTATAGAAATTTTGCACATAAATTATCTTTCTCCATGTATTAGGCCAAAATGTATTCTGCTACGTTTCTTTGGTTTGTAGGAAATGTATAGAGTCCAGAAACTATGGGATATATACAGTATCTCACAAAAGTAAGTACACCCCCCACATTTTTGTAAATGTTTTCTTCTGTCTTTTCATGTGACAACACTGAAGAAATGACACTTGTCTACAATGTAAAGTAGTGAGTGTACAGCTTGTATAACAGTGTAAATTTGCTGTCCCCTCAAAATAACTCAACACACAGTCATTAATGTCTAAACCGCTGGCAACAAAAGTCAGTACACCCCTAAGTGAAAATCTCCAAATTGGGCCCAAAGTGTCAATATTTTGTGTGGCCACCATTATTTTCCAGCGCTGCCTTAACACTCTTGGGCATGGAGGTCACCAGAGCTTGACAGGTTGTCACTGGAGTCCTCTTCCCCTCCTCCATGATGACATCACAGAGCTGGTGGATGTTAGAGACCTTGCACTCCTCCACCTTCCGTTTGAGGATGCCCCACAGATGCTTAATAGGGTTTAGGTCTGGAGACATGCTTGGCCAGTCCATCACCTTTACCCTCAGCTTCTTTAGCAAGGCAGTGGTGGTCTTGGAGGTGTGTTTGGGGTGGTTATCATGTTGGAATACTGCCCTGCGGCCCAGTCTCTGAAGGGAGGGGATCATGCTCTGCTTCAGTATATCACAGTACATGTTGGCATTCATGGTTCCCTCAATGATCTGTAGCCCCCCAGTGCCGGCAGCACTCATGCAGCCCCAGACCATGACACTCCCACCACCATGCTTGACTGTAGACAAGACACACTTGTCTTTGTACTCCTCACCTGGTTGCCGCCACACACGCTTGTCACCATCTGAACCAAATACGTTTATCTTGGTCTCATCAGACCACAGGACATGGTTCCAGTAATCCATCTCCTTAGTCTGCTTGTCTTCAGCAAACTGTTTGCAGGCTTTCTTGTGCATCATCTTTAGAAGAGGCTTCCTTCTGAGATGACAGCCACGCAGACCAATTTGATGCAGTGTGCGGCGTATGGTCTGAGCACTGACAGGCTGACCCCCCACCCCTACAACCTCTGCAGCAATGCTGGCAGCACTCATACGTCTATTTCCCAAAGACAGCTCCTGCTACATCGGCGCAGAGAGACAGCGTCCTGTTCAGCTCTCCCCTAGCTTTCTCAGAATAATGGGTTCATCAAGGCTGGTGGACCATCTGTTGGTACAGCGGGTAGTCACACAGAGGCATAGCCTGATGAGGAAGTAAATAACAAATATGAGAAAAAGGAACATCACAATGTAAGCACCTAGTTTCTGTAACCACGTTGCTATGCCATATAAAAAAATCACCAAAATCTCCTTATCCCTTAAAGGGGTTCCATCCATCTTTAGCAATATAAGCCAAAAAAAAAACAGCGCTAAATAAAAATTATATAAATATGAGTGATGAAAAGTCTATATGAGTTTGTGCAAAAACAAGTCCATAAGGTGTTGTGATTTTCATACAATTCTTCGACTGTGGATAACTTCACCACGAAAGGTTGTGACATTAGAGAAAAAGGAACCTCCACCTCATAGAATAGCCGCTTACCAGCTCCTGAGACCTCCTATTGCGGGAGGTCTAAGACACTTGTGGCTCTAAACCCAGCCGGGGCCTTAGATCATCCAGGGGGATCACGCTCTTTAAGCCTCCACCGCCCACAGGGAATCGATCTTAGAGGGGTTCCAGGAAAGAAATAAGCCTCCATAGTGTAAAATCTTGGGGTTTATTGTATATAAAAATAGATGCTGCACTTACATCAATAAGAGAATAAAAGTCGCCACGATTTTTATTCTCTTATTGATGTAAGTGCAACATCTATTTTCTCTGTGATCGATTCCCTGTGAGCGGTGGAAGATAAAACAGGGTGATCCCCCTGAATAATCTAAGGCCCCGGCTGGGTTTAGAGCCACAGGTGTCTTATATGCCACGTACACACGGCCGGACTTCCCGACAGAAAAAGTCCGATGGAAGCTTTTTCCGACATGTGTATGCCCCATCAGACTTTTTCTGTCGGCATTTCCGACGGACTCAGATATAGAACATGTTCTAAGTCTTTCCGTCGGAAATGCCGATGGAGTTTAGCCCGCTGGCAAGTCCGGCCGTGTGTACGCGGCATTAGACCTCCCGTAATAGGAGGTCTCAGGAGCCATTCCATGAGGTGGAGGATTCTTTTTTCTCCGCTGTCACAACCTTTCGTGTTGAAGTTATCCACAGTCGAAGAATTGTATGGAAATCACGTCACCTTATGGACTTGTTTTTGCACAACCTCATATAGACTTTTCATCACTCCATATTTATATCATTTTTATTTAGCACAGTTTTTTTTGGCTTATATGTTATGTTGTGTGTATCTCACATTTAATTTGCTGCTTTGCACGGTCACATTCATTTATGATAACTTAATTCTTTAGATGATTTTTGATAGCCCTGTATTACCCTTATTTTTATTTGATCTTTAGCAATATCTCTGGCCTTATTCTGTACGGTTCTCTTTGTAGTAATATGCCCAAGCCATTGTGACAGATATGCTTTGATATGCTCTGCTATTTCAGTATACAAAATAGCTTAAATTTGCAACTATAACAGAATGCTTAGAAAGATGCGTGCACAAGCACTGATTGTCGGGGACAGGATGCATGACTTATGACTCATAACCAGATGGTCTGTTGACCCGTGTTATCTCATGATAATGTATCTTAAAGGGTCACTGACTTGTATAACCATATAACTATATATTTCTATACAAATACATCATTTACTAACCATTCCCTCCTCCCCTCGTTCTATTGGTATGTTGAACCATATATAAGCTGTAACACACCTAATAAAGGCAGAGATTTTCTTGAACTCACTTCTTGTGTCTAATGTTCATTGAGATGTCTCACGATTCCGGGGGTCTTTGGTGGTCTGCAATATTAACCCTTGGGTGGTCTGTCATATACCTGGAGCACTCTAAAACCCCTTCAAATGGAGGCACTGCTGAGATAAGGTGATCACCTGTGATAAGGTACATTTTTGTCTCATCTTGATGAATTGTTTTCTTGCCTCGGCCTTAGTCTCTTTAATTTAGTTAAGAAGGGAGACGGACCATGCCTTATAAGTGGCCTTTGGTAGGCCCGGCGTTTGGTAGGCCTGTTAAGAAGTTTAAATAAGTAGTACTACATTCCTTTTGGGAAGGAGGGAAAAGTGTTGGTGTTAATAAGGCAATTACCGCCAGCAGGGGCGTTGCTAGGTCTACAAAAAAACTGGGGCTAGAGCCCATAGCAATGTAGTAAAGAAAGTCATATGCTTGGGCGGGCATACACATATATATAATATATGCGTGTGTGTGTATATATCCCCAGAGAGTCCCCCCTTACATCAGGGTCCCCAGAGAAGCCCCCCTTACATTAGGATCCCCAGAGAGCCTCCCCTTTGCATCAGGGTTCCCAGAGAGCCTCCCCCTTAAATCAGGGTCCCCAGAGAGCCTCCCCTTAGATCAGGGTCCCCAGAGAGCCTCCCCCCTGCATCAGGGTCCCCAGAGAGCCCCCCACTTACATCAGGGTCCCCAGAGAGCCTCCCCTCCCCTTGGGGACACCTGCATAGACTCGGGGCTATGGGCCCCAGATTCTGGGCTATAGCCCCAAAAGCCACCCCCTAGAGACGCCACTGACCCCCGGGGGTCTTTCGTGGTCTGCAATATTAACCCTTGGGTGGTCTGTCGTGTACCTGGAGTACTCTAAAACCCCTTCACTCTTATCTTAGCAAGATGCCCTTTAATAATGTCCTCATGATCAGAAATGTATATACAACAGTCAGTCAATAACCTTACACATCCCACCCTGAGCTGCAGTGAGGTAATTTAGCGTTAAGCTGTGCTCTAATACTACTTTTTTAAGCTGAGCTATTTCTTTACTTTATAAACCTATATCAGTGGTGGTAAGGTTAATAATCTCATCTACAATTCTAGTGTAATTATTTATTCTTTTCATTGCTACAATTCCCCGTCCTGTCCAGGAAGGGAACCATCACCATGTCATGTCACCTTCAGTGAACACCTCGTCCCGCCCACTGCTTCCAGGATTGACAGCTGTGCCTCTGCTGCTGAAAACCTCCCACTGAGAGCTGCAGTGTCCGGGAAGGGGAACGTGTGAGACATAAATGAAGGAAGATTTGGCTCAGCCAGGGGAGGTAGAGGAAGTTTTTAGTTTACTTTTTTGAAGTTTGTACATCACCTGGTATCCGGATTTTGTCCTTTTTTTAAATTGTGATAGAGGAAGAATTTTTATGTACTATTTACAGTATGTAACTAAGTTTAGTAATTGCAGAAGGCAGCGATTACCAGCATCTGATCAAATGGGAATGAGCAGATGCCGGGATGTACAGAAGGTATAGACGGGTCTGCTGAGACATGCCGCCTGCACCGCGCATTCTGAGACATGCCGCTTGCACCCGGCACAATTCTCATCTACAGATGTCAGTGAGCCGGCAGATTCCCCACAATCATATCGCTTTCATTACTAATTCACGCGATGAATCATCAACAGACGGCCTGACCGCGCTGAATACCGCACCTGCATAACTATACCGTGATATCTTCTTCTCCGGCCATCAGCAACTTCCTAGTTTTAATTTTAGGAAAACATATAAAGCGACATTAAATCCAAAACCAAACATTTATTATATTTTATATTGCAGCTTACCAATTCGTATATGTGGTGGCTGCATTAGTTTTCATTACTATTAATATCTCTCTCTCTCTCTCTCTCTCTCTCTCTCTCTCTCTCTCTCTCTCTCATTAATAGTAATGAAAACTAAAGCAGCCATCACATATACGAATTGGTAAGCTGCAATATAAAATATAATAAATGTTTGGTTTTGGGTTTAATGTCGCTTTTTATATAGATATATCTATGTATATATCTATACACACTCACCAGCCACTTTTTTAGGTACCCCTTGCTAGTAGCGGGTTGGACCCCCTTTATTAGGTCCCCATTGCTAGTAGCGGGTTGGACCCCCTTTTGCCTTCATTCTTGGAGGCATAGATACAACAAGGTGTTGGAAACGAGGAAGAGATGCAGGGGGAAGCCACCGAGGAGGAGACGCAGGGGTTAAGCCGCCGAGGAGGAGATGCAGGGGAAAGCCGCAGAGGAGGAGACACAGGGGGAAGCCTCTGAGAAGGGGACGCCGCCGAGGAGGAGACACAGGGGAAAGCCGCCGAGGAGGAGACACAGGGGGAAGCCGCCGAGGAGGAGACGCAGGAGGAAGAAGCCGAAGAGGAGACACAGGGGGAAGCCGCCGAGGAGGAGACGCAGGGGGAAGCCGCTGAGGAGGAGACGCAGGGGGAGGCCCCCGAGGAGGAGACACAGGGGGAAGCTGCCGAGGAGGAGACACAGGGGGAAGCCGTCGAGGAGGAGACACAGGGGGAAGCCGTCAAGGAGGAGACACAGGGGGAAGCCGCCGAGGAGGAGACACAGGGGGAAGCCATCGAGGAGGAGACACAGGGGGAAGCCGTCGAGGAGGAGACACAGGGGGAAGCCGCTGAGGAGGAGACGCAGGGGGAGGCCGCCGAGGAGGAGACACAGGGGGAAGCTGCCGAGGAGGAGACACAGGGGGAAGCCATCGAGGAGGAGACACAGGGGGAAGCCGTCAAGGAGGAGACACAGGGGGAAGCCGTCAAGGAGGAGACACAGGGGGAAGCCGCCGAGAAGGAGACACAGGGGGAAGCCGTCGAGGAGGAGACACAGGGGGAAGCCGTCGAGGAGGAGACACAGGGGGAAGCCACCGAGGAGGAGACACAGGGGAAGCGGCCGAGGAGGAGACACAGGGGGAAGCCACCGAGGAGGAGACGCAGGGGGAAGCCGCCGAAGAGGAGACACAGGGGGAAGCCGCCGAGGAGGAGACGCAGGGGGAAGCCGCCGAGGAGGAGACGCAGGGGGAAGCCGCCGAGGAGGAGACACAGGGGGAAGCCGCCGAGGAGGAGACACAGGGGGAAGCCGCCGAGGAGGAGACGCAGGGGGAAGCTGCCGAAGAGGAGACACAGGGGGAAGCCGCCGAGGAGGAGACGCAGGGGGAAGCCGCCGAGGAGGAGACGCAGGGGGAATCCGCCGAGGAGGAGACGCAGGGGGAAGCCGCCGAGGAGGAGACGCAGGGGGAAGCCGCCGAGGAGGAGACACAGGGGGAAGCCGCCGAGGAGGAGACACAGGGGGAAGCTGCCGAGGAGGAGACGCAGGGGGAAGCTGCCGAGGAGGAGACACAGGGGGAAGCTGCCGAGGAGGAGACGCAGGGGGAAGCTGCCGAGGAGGAGACGCAGGGGGAAGCCGCCGAGGAGGAGACACAGGGGGAAGCCGCCGAGGAGGAGATGCAGGGGGAAGCCGCTGAGGAGGAGACACAGGGGAAGCCGCCGAGGAGGAGACACAGGGGGAAGCCGCCGAGGAGATGACTCAGGGTGAAACCGCCTCCCCAAAAAAATGGAGCACCAGCCGCCACTGCGGCCCACAGAACTTTGATATCAGTAAGGGATGCCCTGGTTCATAGGAAGTCGATTATCCACCATCAGTTCATCTATTCCACCGGTGAGGCCGTCCAGCAATCTCACCTGATCTACGATACACCTCCCACCGGCAGAATACGTTTTTTTGTCTTCCTCGTCTCCCCGGATCCGCAGGGATTCCAATCAAATGTCACCGGAAAGAGGTACAAAAGGTTCTCCGCCATAATGGAGGGTTTTGAATGTGAATGGGAAGAAGGGGGGCATTGTCAGGCGGGACAATAAAAAGGGAGCGATCGTTCTAGAAGGCGGCCGGTGCGGTGTGGAATGGAAGACGAGACGGGGAATATTCTGAATACGGAATTCCTGTAATGTCTCATTCTTTCCGTGACCTTTTGTGAGCCGGCCCGCTGCCCGGGGATCGATTGATTTACAGCGTGAGACTGAACGTTTCTGTGTTCCCTGCCCAAAAAATGGAGAATGAAGTCACTGAGGACGGGAGCGATAAAAGGAAATATATGTAACAATATGGAGAGGAATTAATGCTGAACTCCGGGCAGATATAAAAGACACAAATTAATGCAACTCTGTCATCTTTATGACATCATTAAATGTATTTGTTTTATTGCAATCGGTGTAAGAACCAGAATCTGGATTTGTATCAGTCTACTGTACAGCAGAGCTCAGAAGGAGAAGCCGCACAAGGAGCCAATCAAAGGGCCTGAATCTGGATTTGTATCGGTCTACTGTACAGCAGAGCTCAGAGAGAGGAAGGGAGAAGCCGCACAAGGAGCCAATCAGTGTAAGGGTCTGAATCTGGATTTGTATCAGTCTACTGTACAGCAGAGCAAAGAGAAGGAAGGAGAAGCTGTCAAAGGAGCCAATCAGTGCAAGGACCTGAATTTGGCTTTCTATCAGCCTTTTGCAGTCTACAGGACAGCAGAGCTCAGAGAGAGGAAGGGAGAAGCTGCACAAGGAGCCAATTTATTTGTACTACAGTGCAGGTGGCACGCTGATAGGAGGAGAGAGCAGAGCAACACAAAGGTGAGCTTGTCAGTGTGCTGACTCTCTTTTCCCTGCCCAGTCACAGGATTTGGAAGGGGTAGGGGACCTGTAAGTGAAAGTAAATGGTAGTAGATGGGCAGAGGTTGAATTCAATGGCAGGTAAAACAGATCTCATATATGTAAGCATATAATGTACTGCAGGGTTCAAAATTTCAAGTCCTGAGCTACTAGCCAGGCCTTAAGCGTTACTCGCCACCAGTTGCCCCGCCCAACCCCTACCCCACCCGCCCCTAATTCCGCCCCTAAACACGCCCTCATATATTATCTAATGAAATGACAATGTTAAATGTTTCATGCAGAATTAAGTTACAAAAAATAAATATTAACAACATGAACGTTAACAGTATTAACATAAAGCATATCAGTGCCCATCAGTGCTGCCTCATTAGTGCCCATCAGTGCAGCCTCATCAGTGCTCATCAGTGCCTATCAATGCAACCTATCACAGTGAGGAACCGGGAGGAGAACCGGCTGGATCACAGAAAGAGAATCTCCCACCACTGTGGCACAGCTTGGATCTGAAATGCCATCCGCTATCAAACAAAGTCCCGCCTCCTGGACCGCCTCCTATGATAGACAGCACACTGGTCCAATGCTGGGAAATTGAATCGGTGTGTTGTCTAATGTGAGCAGGTGAGTGGAAATTTTTAGGGCTGTTTGACTGTTCTTCCAGAAGCGCATTTGTGAGGTCAGGCGCTAATGTTGGATGAGAAGGCCTGGCTCGCAGTCTCCGCTCCAATTCATTCCAAAGGTGTTCTATTGGGTTGAGATCAGGACTCTGTGCAGGCCAGTCAAGTTCCTGCTTTGTACACTGGTGGGCAGTCATGTTGGAACAGGAAGGGGCCGTCCCCAAACTGTCCCCACAAAGTTGGGAGCATGAAATTGTCCAAAATGTCTTGGTATGCTGACGTCTTAAGAGTTCCCTTCACTGGAACTAAGGGGCCAAACCCAACCCCTGAAAAACAACCCCCCACCATAATCCCCCCCCACACACCATAATCCCCCCCTCCACCAAATGATTTGGACCAGTGCACAAAGCAAGGTCCATAAAGACACGGATGAGCGAGTTTGGGGTGGAGGAACTTGACCGGCCTACAACACTGAATCGCCAAACGCATTGGGCCACTCCTCCATATCATTTGGTGGAGGGGGGATTATGGGGGGGGTTGTTTTTCAGGGGTTGGGCTTGACCCCTTA